>NW_027098888.1:0-167887 GCF_037042795.1 Molothrus aeneus | reverse complement strand
GGTGGAAAAGCTTTTTGCTGAGTGTAGAGCGGCAAGACACGCAGAAGACGCAGATACGCAGCTCTCCGAAGCTAAGTGCCGGTCCCGGGCTTCTTTCGGCACAAACCGCTCTCAGGAGCTCCCCGCGCTCGCCACAATGCTCTGTGTGCGAAGAAGCCGCTTCTTCGCCTCCGGGAGAATCGGCGAGCGGCAGCTTCCCAACGGCGAAGATGCAAGCTGCAGCACACAGGCACAGTGTGGGCAGCCTTCAGACTTAGAGAAAACAGTACTTTACCACTCTCCTGCCTTTTCCATGGTTATTCTATTGGAAAAGAACGAGTTTTGGACAACTACCTTTCATTCTTGCCAAACTCTTTGCAGACCCCTGTGCAAGCTTTAGAACAAGATTTTGGATGTTTTCTTTCCTGGCAGAGTTTCTCCTTGCAAGATATGGTGGAAAAGCTTTTTGCTGAGTGTAGAGCGGCAAGACACGCAGAAGACGCAGATACGCAGCTCTCCGAAGCTAAGTGCCGGTCCCGGGCTTCTTTCGGCACAAACCGCTCTCAGGAGCTCCCTGCGCTCGCCACAATGCTCTGTGTGCGAAGAAGCCGCTTCTTCGCCTGCGGGAGAATCGGCGAGCGGCAGCTTCCCAAAGGCGAAGATGCAAGCTGCAGCACACAGGCACAGTGTGGGCAGCCTTCAGACTTAGAGAAAACAGTACTTTACCACTCTCCTGCCTTTTCCATGGTTATTCTATTGGAAAAGAACGAGTTTTGGACAACTACCTTTCATTCTTGCCAAACTCTTTGCAGACCCCCGTGCAAGCTTTAGAACAAGATTTTGGATGTTTTCTTTCCTGGCAGAGTTTCTCCTTGCAAGATATGGTGGAGAAGCTTTTTGCTGAGTGTAGAGCGGCAAGACACGCAGAAGACGCAGATACGCAGCTCTCCGAAGCTAAGTGCCGGTCCCGGGCTTCTTTCGGCACAAACCGCTCTCAGGAGCTCCCTGCGCTCGCTACAATGCTCTGTGTGCGAAGAAGCCGCTTCTTCGCCTCCGGGAGAATCGGCGAGCGGCAGCTTCCCAAAGGCGAAGATGCAAGCTGCAGCACACAGGCACAGTGTGGGCAGCCTTCAGACTTAGAGAAAACAGTACTTTACCACTCTCCTGCCTTTTCCATGGTTATTCTATTGGAAAAGAACGAGTTTTGGACAACTACCTTTCATTCTTGCCAAACTCTTTGCAGACCCCCGTGCAAGCTTTAGAACAAGATTTTGGATGTTTTCTTTCCTGGCAGAGTTTCTCCTTGCAAGATATGGTGGAGAAGCTTTTTGCTGAGTGTAGAGCGGCAAGACACGCAGAAGACGCAGATACGCAGCTCTCCGAAGCTAAGTGCCGGTCCCGGGCTTCTTTCGGCACAAACCGCTCTCAGGAGCTCCCCGCGCTCGCCACAATGCTCTGTGTGCGAAGAAGCCGCTTCTTCGCCTGCGGGAGAATCGGCGAGCGGCAGCTTCCCAAAGGCGAAGATGCAAGCTGCAGCACACAGGCACAGTGTGGGCAGCCTTCAGACTTAGAGAAAACAGTACTTTACCACTCTCCTGCCTTTTCCATGGTTATTCTATTGGTAAAGAACGAGTTTTGGACAACTACCTTTCATTCTTGCCAAACTCTTTGCAGACCCCCGTGCAAGCTTTAGAACAAGATTTTGGATGTTTTCTTTCCTGGCAGAGTTTCTCCTTGCAAGATATGGTGGAAAAGCTTTTTGCTGAGTGTAGAGCGGCAAGACACGCAGAAGACGCAGATACGCAGCTCTCCGAAGCTAAGTGCCGGTCCCGGGCTTCTTTCGGCACAAACCGCTCTCAGGAGCTCCCTGCGCTCGCCACAATGCTCTGTGTGCGAAGAAGCCGCTTCTTCGCCTGCGGGAGAATGGGCGAGCGGCAGCTTCCCAAAGGCGAAGATGCAAGCTGCAGCACACAGGCACAGTGTGGGCAGCATTCAGACTTAGAGAAAACAGTACTTTACCACTCTCCTGCCTTTTCCATGGTTATTCTATTGGAAAAGAACGAGTTTTGGACAACTACCTTTCATTCTTGCCAAACTCTTTGCAGACCCCCGTGCAAGCTTTAGAACAAGATTTTGGATGTTTTCTTTCCTGGCAGAGTTTCTCCTTGCAAGATATGGTGGACAAGCTTTTTGCTGAGTGTAGAGCGGCAAGACACGCAGAAGACGCAGATACGCAGCTCTCCGAAGCTAAGTGCCGGTCCCGGGCTTCTTTCGGCACAAACCGCTCTCAGGAGCTCCCTGCGCTCGCCACAATGCTCTGTGTGCGAAGAAGCCGCTTCTTCGCCTCCGGGAGAATCGGCGAGCGGCAGCTTCCCAAAGGCGAAGATGCAAGCTGCAGCACACAGGCACAGTGTGGGCAGCCTTCAGACTTAGAGAAAACAGTACTTTACCACTCTCCTGCCTTTTCCATGGTTATTCTATTGGAAAAGAACGAGTTTTGGACAACTACCTTTCATTCTTGCCAAACTCTTTGCAGACCCCTGTGCAAGCTTTAGAACAAGATTTTGGATGTTTTCTTTCCTGGCAGAGTTTCTCCTTGCAAGATATGGTGGAAAAGCTTTTTGCTGAGTGTAGAGCGGCAAGACACGCAGAAGACGCAGATACGCAGCTCTCCGAAGCTAAGTGCCGGTCCCGGGCTTCTTTCGGCACAAACCGCTCTCAGGAGCTCCCCGCGCTCGCCACAATGCTCTGTGTGCGAAGAAGCCGCTTCTTCGCCTCCGGGAGAATCGGCGAGCGGCAGCTTCCCAACGGCGAAGATGCAAGCTGCAGCACACAGGCACAGTGTGGGCAGCCTTCAGACTTAGAGAAAACAGTACTTTACCACTCTCCTGCCTTTTCCATGGTTATTCTATTGGAAAAGAACGAGTTTTGGACAACTACCTTTCATTCTTGCCAAACTCTTTGCAGACCCGCGTGCAAGCTTTAGAACAAGATTTTGGATGTTTTCTTTCCTGGCAGAGTTTCTCCTTGCAAGATATGGTGGAAAAGCTTTTTGCTGAGTGTAGAGCGGCAAGACACGCAGAAGACGCAGATACGCAGCTCTCCGAAGCTAAGTGCGGGTCCCGGGCTTCTTTCGGCACAAACCGCTCTCAGGAGCTCCCCGCGCTCGCCACAATGCTCTGTGTGCGAAGAAGCCGCTTCTTCGCCTGCGGGAGAATCGGCGAGCGGCAGCTTCCCAAAGGCGAAGATGCAAGCTGCAGCACACAGGCACAGTGTGGGCAGCCTTCAGACTTAGAGAAAACAGTACTTTACCACTCTCCTGCCTTTTCCATGGTTATTCTATTGGAAAAGAACGAGTTTTGGACAACTACCTTTCATTCTTGCCAAACTCTTTGCAGACCCCCGTGCAAGCTTTAGAACAAGATTTTGGATGTTTTCTTTCCTGGCAGAGTTTCTCCTTGCAAGATATGGTGGAAAAGCTTTTTGCTGAGTGTAGAGCGGCAAGACACGCAGAAGACGCAGATACGCAGCTCTCCGAAGCTAAGTGCCGGTCCCGGGCTTCTTTCGGCACAAACCGCTCTCAGGAGCTCCCTGCGCTCGCCACAATGCTCTGTGTGCGAAGAAGCCGCTTCTTCGCCTCCGGGAGAATCGGCGAGCGGCAGCTTCCCAAAGGCGAAGATGCAAGCTGCAGCACACAGGCACAGTGTGGGCAGCCTTCAGACTTAGAGAAAACAGTACTTTACCACTCTCCTGCCTTTTCCATGGTTATTCTATTGGAAAAGAACGAGTTTTGGACAACTACCTTTCATTCTTGCCAAACTCTTTGCAGACCCCCGTGCAAGCTTTAGAACAAGATTTTGGATGTTTTCTTTCCTGGCAGAGTTTCTCCTTGCAAGATATGGTGGAGAAGCTTTTTGCTGAGTGTAGAGCGGCAAGACACGCAGAAGACGCAGATACGCAGCTCTCCGAAGCTAAGTGCCGGTCCCGGGCTTCTTTCGGCACAAACCGCTCTCAGGAGCTCCCTGCGCTCGCCACAATGCTCTGTGTGCGAAGAAGCCGCTTCTTCGCCTCCGGGAGAATCGGCGAGCGGCAGCTTCCCAAAGGCGAAGATGCAAGCTGCAGCACACAGGCACAGTGTGGGCAGCCTTCAGACTTAGAGAAAACAGTACTTTACCACTCTCCTGCCTTTTCCATGGTTATTCTATTGGAAAAGAACGAGTTTTGGACAACTACCTTTCATTCTTGCCAAACTCTTTGCAGACCCCCGTGCAAGCTTTAGAACAAGATTTTGGATGTTTTCTTTCCTGGCAGAGTTTCTCCTTGCAAGATATGGTGGAAAAGCTTTTTGCTGAGTGTAGAGCGGCAAGACACGCAGAAGACGCAGATACGCAGCTCTCCGAAGCTAAGTGCCGGTCCCGGGCTTCTTTCGGCACAAACCGCTCTCAGGAGCTCCCTGCGCTCGCCACAATGCTCTGTGTGCGAAGAAGCCGCTTCTTCGCCTGCGGGAGAATCGGCGAGCGGCAGCTTCCCAAAGGCGAAGATGCAAGCTGCAGCACACAGGCACAGTGTGGGCAGCCTTCAGACTTAGAGAAAACAGTACTTTACCACTCTCCTGCCTTTTCCATGGTTATTCTATTGGAAAAGAACGAGTTTTGGACAACTACCTTTCATTCTTGCCAAACTCTTTGCAGACCCCTGTGCAAGCTTTAGAACAAGATTTTGGATGTTTTCTTTCCTGGCAGAGTTTCTCCTTGCAAGATATGGTGGAAAAGCTTTTTGCTGAGTGTAGAGCGGCAAGACACGCAGAAGACGCAGATACGCAGCTCTCCGAAGCTAAGTGCCGGTCCCGGGCTTCTTTCGGCACAAACCGCTCTCAGGAGCTCCCTGCGCTCGCCACAATGCTCTGTGTGCGAAGAAGCCGCTTCTTCGCCTCCGGGAGAATCGGCGAGCGGCAGCTTCCCAAAGGCGAAGATGCAAGCTGCAGCACACAGGCACAGTGTGGGCAGCCTTCAGACTTAGAGAAAACAGTACTTTACCACTCTCCTGCCTTTTCCATGGTTATTCTATTGGAAAAGAACGAGTTTTGGACAACTACCTTTCATTCTTGCCAAACTCTTTGCAGACCCCCGTGCAAGCTTTAGAACAAGATTTTGGATGTTTTCTTTCCTGGCAGATTTTCTCCTTGCAAGATATGGTGGAAAAGCTTTTTGCTGAGTGTAGAGCGGCAAGACACGCAGAAGACGCAGATACGCAGCTCTCCGAAGCTAAGTGCCGGTCCCGGGCTTCTTTCGGCACAAACCGCTCTCAGGAGCTCCCCGCGCTCGCCACAATGCTCTGTGTGCGAAGAAGCCGCTTCTTCGCCTCCGGGAGAATCGGCGAGCGGCAGCTTCCCAAAGGCGAAGATGCAAGCTGCAGCACACAGGCACAGTGTGGGCAGCCTTCAGACTTAGAGAAAACAGTGCTTTACCACTCTCCTGCCTTTTCCATGGTTATTCTATTGGAAAAGAACGAGTTTTGGACAACTACCTTTCATTCTTGCCAAACTCTTTGCAGACCCCCGTGCAAGCTTTAGAACAAGATTTTGGATGTTTTCTTTCCTGGCAGAGTTTCTCCTTGCAAGATATGGTGGAGAAGCTTTTTGCTGAGTGTAGAGCGGCAAGACACGCAGAAGACGCAGATACGCAGCTCTCCGAAGCTAAGTGCCGGTCCCGGGCTTCTTTCGGCACAAACCGCTCTCAGGAGCTCCCCGCGCTCGCCACAATGCTCTGTGTGCGAAGAAGCCGCTTCTTCGCCTCCGGGAGAATCGGCGAGCGGCAGCTTCCCAAAGGCGAAGATGCAAGCTGCAGCACACAGGCACAGTGTGGGCAGCCTTCAGACTTAGAGAAAACAGTACTTTACCACTCTCCTGCCTTTTCCATGGTTATTCTATTGGAAAAGAACGAGTTTTGGACAACTACCTTTCATTCTTGCCAAACTCTTTGCAGACCCCCGTGCAAGCTTTAGAACAAGATTTTGGATGTTTTCTTTCCTGGCAGAGTTTCTCCTTGCAAGATATGGTGGAAAAGCTTTTTGCTGAGTGTAGAGCGGCAAGACACGCAGAAGACGCAGATACGCAGCTCTCCGAAGCTAAGTGCCGGTCCCGGGCTTCTTTCGGCACAAACCGCTCTCAGGAGCTCCCTGCGCTCGCCACAATGCTCTGTGTGCGAAGAAGCCGCTTCTTCGCCTGCGGGAGAATCGGCGAGCGGCAGCTTCCCAAAGGCGAAGATGCAAGCTGCAGCACACAGGCACAGTGTGGGCAGCCTTCAGACTTAG
Organism: Molothrus aeneus; assembly: GCF_037042795.1. Taxonomy (NCBI): domain Eukaryota; kingdom Metazoa; phylum Chordata; class Aves; order Passeriformes; family Icteridae; genus Molothrus; species Molothrus aeneus. The sequence continues at coordinate 161,596 of NW_027098888.1, read as the reverse complement.
AGAAAACAGTACTTTACCACTCTCCTGCCTTTTCCATGGTTATTCTATTGGAAAAGAACGAGTTTTGGACAACTACCTTTCATTCTTGCCAAACTCTTTGCAGACCCGCGTGCAAGCTTTAGAACAAGATTTTGGATGTTTTCTTTCCTGGCAGAGTTTCTCCTTGCAAGATATGGTGGAAAAGCTTTTTGCTGAGTGTAGAGCGGCAAGACACGCAGAAGACGCAGATACGCAGCTCTCCGAAGCTAAGTGCCGGTCCCGGGCTTCTTTCGGCACAAACCGCTCTCAGGAGCTCCCTGCGCTCGCCACAATGCTCTGTGTGCGAAGAAGCCGCTTCTTCGCCTGCGGGAGAATCGGCGAGCGGCAGCTTCCCAAAGGCGAAGATGCAAGCTGCAGCACACAGGCACAGTGTGGGCAGCCTTCAGACTTAGAGAAAACAGTACTTTACCACTCTCCTGCCTTTTCCATGGTTATTCTATTGGAAAAGAACGAGTTTTGGACAACTACCTTTCATTCTTGCCAAACTCTTTGCAGACCCCTGTGCAAGCTTTAGAACAAGATTTTGGATGTTTTCTTTCCTGGCAGAGTTTCTCCTTGCAAGATATGGTGGAGAAGCTTTTTGCTGAGTGTAGAGCGGCAAGACACGCAGAAGACGCAGATACGCAGCTCTCCGAAGCTAAGTGCCGGTCCCGGGCTTCTTTCGGCACAAACCGCTCTCAGGAGCTCCCCGCGCTCGCCACAATGCTCTGTGTGCGAAGAAGCCGCTTCTTCGCCTGCGGGAGAATCGGCGAGCGGCAGCTTCCCAAAGGCGAAGATGCAAGCTGCAGCACACAGGCACAGTGTGGGCAGCCTTCAGACTTAGAGAAAACAGTACTTTACCACTCTCCTGCCTTTTCCATGGTTATTCTATTGGAAAAGAACGAGTTTTGGACAACTACCTTTCATTCTTGCCAAACTCTTTGCAGACCCCCGTGCAAGCTTTAGAACAAGATTTTGGATGTTTTCTTTCCTGGCAGAGTTTCTCCTTGCAAGATATGGTGGAGAAGCTTTTTGCTGAGTGTAGAGCGGCAAGACACGCAGAAGACGCAGATACGCAGCTCTCCGAAGCTAAGTGCCGGTCCCGGGCTTCTTTCGGCACAAACCGCTCTCAGGAGCTCCCTGCGCTCGCCACAATGCTCTGTGTGCGAAGAAGCCGCTTCTTCGCCTGCGGGAGAATCGGCGAGCGGCAGCTTCCCAAAGGCGAAGATGCAAGCTGCAGCACACAGGCACAGTGTGGGCAGCCTTCAGACTTAGAGAAAACAGTACTTTACCACTCTCCTGCCTTTTCCATGGTTATTCTATTGGAAAAGAACGAGTTTTGGACAACTACCTTTCATTCTTGCCAAACTCTTTGCAGACCCCCGTGCAAGCTTTAGAACAAGATTTTGGATGTTTTCTTTCCTGGCAGAGTTTCTCCTTGCAAGATATGGTGGAGAAGCTTTTTGCTGAGTGTAGAGCGGCAAGACACGCAGAAGACGCAGATACGCAGCTCTCCGAAGCTAAGTGCCGGTCCCGGGCTTCTTTCGGCACAAACCGCTCTCAGGAGCTCCCCGCGCTCGCCACAATGCTCTGTGTGCGAAGAAGCCGCTTCTTCGCCTCCGGGAGAATCGGCGAGCGGCAGCTTCCCAAAGGCGAAGATGCAAGCTGCAGCACACAGGCACAGTGTGGGCAGCCTTCAGACTTAGAGAAAACAGTACTTTACCACTCTCCTGCCTTTTCCATGGTTATTCTATTGGAAAAGAACGAGTTTTGGACAACTACCTTTCATTCTTGCCAAACTCTTTGCAGACCCCCGTGCAAGCTTTAGAACAAGATTTTGGATGTTTTCTTTCCTGGCAGAGTTTCTCCTTGCAAGATATGGTGGAGAAGCTTTTTGCTGAGTGTAGAGCGGCAAGACACGCAGAAGACGCAGATACGCAGCTCTCCGAAGCTAAGTGCCGGTCCCGGGCTTCTTTCGGCACAAACCGCTCTCAGGAGCTCCCTGCGCTCGCCACAATGCTCTGTGTGCGAAGAAGCCGCTTCTTCGCCTGCGGGAGAATCGGCGAGCGGCAGCTTCCCAAAGGCGAAGATGCAAGCTGCAGCACACAGGCACAGTGTGGGCAGCCTTCAGACTTAGAGAAAACAGTACTTTACCACTCTCCTGCCTTTTCCATGGTTATTCCATTGGAAAAGAACGAGTTTTGGACAACTACCTTTCATTCTTGCCAAACTCTTTGCAGACCCCCGTGCAAGCTTTAGAACAAGATTTTGGATGTTTTCTTTCCTGGCAGAGTTTCTCCTTGCAAGATATGGTGGACGAGCTTTTTGCGGAGTGTAGAGCGGCAAGACACGCAGAAGACGCAGATACGCAGCTCTCCGAAGCTAAGTGCCGGTCCCGGGCTTCTTTCGGCACAAACCGCTCTCAGGAGCTCCCTGCGCTCGCCACAATGCTCTGTGTGCGAAGAAGCCGCTTCTTCGCCTGCGGGAGAATGGGCGAGCGGCAGCTTCCCAAAGGCGAAGATGCAAGCTGCAGCACACAGGCACAGTGTGGGCAGCATTCAGACTTAGAGAAAACAGTACTTTACCACTCTCCTGCCTTTTCCATGGTTATTCTATTGGAAAAGAACGAGTTTTGGACAACTACCTTTCATTCTTGCCAAACTCTTTGCAGACCCCCGTGCAAGCTTTAGAACAAGATTTTGGATGTTTTCTTTCCTGGCAGAGTTTCTCCTTGCAAGATATGGTGGACAAGCTTTTTGCTGAGTGTAGAGCGGCAAGACACGCAGAAGACGCAGATACGCAGCTCTCCGAAGCTAAGTGCCGGTCCCGGGCTTCTTTCGGCACAAACCGCTCTCAGGAGCTCCCTGCGCTCGCCACAATGCTCTGTGTGCGAAGAAGCCGCTTCTTCGCCTCCGGGAGAATCGGCGAGCGGCAGCTTCCCAAAGGCGAAGATGCAAGCTGCAGCACACAGGCACAGTGTGGGCAGCCTTCAGACTTAGAGAAAACAGTACTTTACCACTCTCCTGCCTTTTCCATGGTTATTCTATTGGAAAAGAACGAGTTTTGGACAACTACCTTTCATTCTTGCCAAACTCTTTGCAGACCCCCGTGCAAGCTTTAGAAGAAGATTTTGGATGTTTTCTTTCCTGGCAGAGTTTCTCCTTGCAAGATATGGTGGAAAAGCTTTTTGCTGAGTGTAGAGCGGCAAGACACGCAGAAGACGCAGATACGCAGCTCTCCGAAGCTAAGTGCCGGTCCCGGGCTTCTTTCGGCACAAACCGCTCTCAGGAGCTCCCTGCGCTCGCCACAATGCTGTGTGTGCGAAGAAGCCGCTTCTTCGCCTCCGGGAGAATCGGCGAGCGGCAGCTTCCCAAAGGCGAAGATGCAAGCTGCAGCACACAGGCACAGTGTGGGCAGCCTTCAGACTTAGAGAAAACAGTACTTTACCACTCTCCTGCCTTTTCCATGGTTATTCTATTGGAAAAGAACGAGTTTTGGACAACTACCTTTCATTCTTGCCAAACTCTTTGCAGACCCGCGTGCAAGCTTTAGAACAAGATTTTGGATGTTTTCTTTCCTGGCAGAGTTTCTCCTTGCAAGATATGGTGGAAAAGCTTTTTGCTGAGTGTAGAGCGGCAAGACACGCAGAAGACGCAGATACGCAGCTCTCCGAAGCTAAGTGCCGGTCCCGGGCTTCTTTCGGCACAAACCGCTCTCAGGAGCTCCCCGCGCTCGCCACAATGCTCTGTGTGCGAAGAAGCCGCTTCTTCGCCTGCGGGAGAATCGGCGAGCGGCAGCTTCCCAAAGGCGAAGATGCAAGCTGCAGCACACAGGCACAGTGTGGGCAGCCTTCAGACTTAGAGAAAACAGTACTTTACCACTCTCCTGCCTTTTCCATGGTTATTCTATTGGAAAAGAACGAGTTTTGGACAACTACCTTTCATTCTTGCCAAACTCTTTGCAGACCCCCGTGCAAGCTTTAGAACAAGATTTTGGATGTTTTCTTTCCTGGCAGAGTTTCTCCTTGCAAGATATGGTGGAGAAGCTTTTTGCTGAGTGTAGAGCGGCAAGACACGCAGAAGACGCAGATACGCAGCTCTCCGAAGCTAAGTGCCGGTCCCGGGCTTCTTTCGGCACAAACCGCTCTCAGGAGCTCCCTGCGCTCGCCACAATGCTCTGTGTGCGAAGAAGCCGCTTCTTCGCCTGCGGGAGAATCGGCGAGCGGCAGCTTCCCAAAGGCGAAGATGCAAGCTGCAGCACACAGGCACAGTGTGGGCAGCCTTCAGACTTAGAGAAAACAGTACTTTACCACTCTCCTGCCTTTTCCATGGTTATTCTATTGGAAAAGAACGAGTTTTGGACAACTACCTTTCATTCTTGCCAAACTCTTTGCAGACCCCCGTGCAAGCTTTAGAACAAGATTTTGGATGTTTTCTTTCCTGGCAGAGTTTCTCCTTGCAAGATATGGTGGAAAAGCTTTTTGCTGAGTGTAGAGCGGCAAGACACGCAGAAGACGCAGATACGCAGCTCTCCGAAGCTAAGTGCCGGTCCCGGGCTTCTTTCGGCACAAACCGCTCTCAGGAGCTCCCCGCGCTCGCCACAATGCTCTGTGTGCGAAGAAGCCGCTTCTTCGCCTCCGGGAGAATCGGCGAGCGGCAGCTTCCCAAAGGCGAAGATGCAAGCTGCAGCACACAGGCACAGTGTGGGCAGCCTTCAGACTTAGAGAAAACAGTACTTTACCACTCTCCTGCCTTTTCCATGGTTATTCTATTGGAAAAGAACGAGTTTTGGACAACTACCTTTCATTCTTGCCAAACTCTTTGCAGACCCCCGTGCAAGCTTTAGAACAAGATTTTGGATGTTTTCTTTCCTGGCAGAGTTTCTCCTTGCAAGATATGGTGGAAAAGCTTTTTGCTGAGTGTAGAGCGGCAAGACACGCAGAAGACGCAGATACGCAGCTCTCCGAAGCTAAGTGCCGGTCCCGGGCTTCTTTCGGCACAAACCGCTCTCAGGAGCTCCCTGCGCTCGCCACAATGCTCTGTGTGCGAAGAAGCCACTTCTTCGCCTCCGGGAGAATCGGCGAGCGGCAGCTTCCCAAAGGCGAAGATGCAAGCTGCAGCACACAGGCACAGTGTGGGCAGCCTTCAGACTTAGAGAAAACAGTACTTTACCACTCTCCTGCCTTTTCCATGGTTATTCTATTGGAAAAGAACGAGTTTTGGACAACTACCTTTCATTCTTGCCAAACTCTTTGCAGACCCCCGTGCAAGCTTTAGAACAAGATTTTGGATGTTTTCTTTCCTGGCAGAGTTTCTCCTTGCAAGATATGGTGGAGAAGCTTTTTGCTGAGTGTAGAGCGGCAAGACACGCAGAAGACGCAGATACGCAGCTCTCCGAAGCTAAGTGCCGGTCCCGGGCTTCTTTCGGCACAAACCGCTCTCAGGAGCTCCCCGCGCTCGCCACAATGCTCTGTGTGCGAAGAAGCCGCTTCTTCGCCTCCGGGAGAATCGGCGAGCGGCAGCTTCCCAAAGGCGAAGATGCAAGCTGCAGCACACAGGCACAGTGTGGGCAGCCTTCAGACTTAGAGAAAACAGTACTTTACCACTCTCCTGCCTTTTCCATGGTTATTCTATTGGAAAAGAACGAGTTTTGGACAACTACCTTTCATTCTTGCCAAACTCTTTGCAGACCCCCGTGCAAGCTTTAGAACAAGATTTTGGATGTTTTCTTTCCTGGCAGAGTTTCTCCTTGCAAGATATGGTGGAGAAGCTTTTTGCTGAGTGTAGAGCGGCAAGACACGCAGAAGACGCAGATACGCAGCTCTCCGAAGCTAAGTGCCGGTCCCGGGCTTCTTTCGGCACAAACCGCTCTCAGGAGCTCCCTGCGCTCGCCACAATGCTCTGTGTGCGAAGAAGCCGCTTCTTCGCCTGCGGGAGAATCGGCGAGCGGCAGCTTCCCAAAGGCGAAGATGCAAGCTGCAGCACACAGGCACAGTGTGGGCAGCCTTCAGACTTAGAGAAAACAGTACTTTACCACTCTCCTGCCTTTTCCATGGTTATTCTATTGGAAAAGAACGAGTTTTGGACAACTACCTTTCATTCTTGCCAAACTCTTTGCAGACCCCTGTGCAAGCTTTAGAACAAGATTTTGGATGTTTTCTTTCCTGGCAGAGTTTCTCCTTGCAAGATATGGTGGAAAAGCTTTTTGCTGAGTGTAGAGCGGCAAGACACGCAGAAGACGCAGATACGCAGCTCTCCGAAGCTAAGTGCCGGTCCCGGGCTTCTTTCGGCACAAACCGCTCTCAGGAGCTCCCTGCGCTCGCCACAATGCTCTGTGTGCGAAGAAGCCGCTTCTTCGCCTCCGGGAGAATCGGCGAGCGGCAGCTTCCCAAAGGCGAAGATGCAAGCTGCAGCACACAGGCACAGTGTGGGCAGCCTTCAGACTTAGAGAAAACAGTACTTTACCACTCTCCTGCCTTTTCCATGGTTATTCTATTGGAAAAGAACGAGTTTTGGACAACAACCTTTCATTCTTGCCAAACTCTTTGCAGACCCCCGTGCAAGCTTTAGAACAAGATTTTGGATGTTTTCTTTCCTGGCAGAGTTTCTCCTTGCAAGATATGGTGGAAAAGCTTTTTGCTGAGTGTAGAGCGGCAAGACACGCAGAAGACGCAGATACGCAGCTCTCCGAAGCTAAGTGCCGGTCCCGGGCTTCTTTCGGCACAAACCGCTCTCAGGAGCTCCCTGCGCTCGCCACAATGCTCTGTGTGCGAAGAAGCCGCTTCTTCGCCTCCGGGAGAATCGGCGAGCGGCAGCTTCCCAAAGGCGAAGATGCAAGCTGCAGCACACAGGCACAGTGTGGGCAGCCTTCAGACTTAGAGAAAACAGTACTTTACCACTCTCCTGCCTTTTCCATGGTTATTCTATTGGAAAAGAACGAGTTTTGGACAACTACCTTTCATTCTTGCCAAACTCTTTGCAGACCCCCGTGCAAGCTTTAGAACAAGATTTTGGATGTTTTCTTTCCTGGCAGAGTTTCTCCTTGCAAGATATGGTGGAGAAGCTTTTTGCTGAGTGTAGAGCGGCAAGACACGCAGAAGACGCAGATACGCAGCTCTCCGAAGCTAAGTGCCGGTCCCGGGCTTCTTTCGGCACAAACCGCTCTCAGGAGCTCCCTGCGCTCGCCACAATGCTCTGTGTGCGAAGAAGCCGCTTCTTCGCCTCCGGGAGAATCGGCGAGCGGCAGCTTCCCAAAGGCGAAGATGCAAGCTGCAGCACACAGGCACAGTGTGGGCAGCCTTCAGACTTAGAGAAAACAGTACTTTACCACTCTCCTGCCTTTTCCATGGTTATTCTATTGGAAAAGAACGAGTTTTGGACAACTACCTTTCATTCTTGCCAAACTCTTTGCAGACCCCCGTGCAAGCTTTAGAACAAGATTTTGGATGTTTTCTTTCCTGGCAGAGTTTCTCCTTGCAAGATATGGTGGAAAAGCTTTTTGCTGAGTGTAGAGCGGCAAGACACGCAGAAGACGCAGATACGCAGCTCTCCGAAGCTAAGTGCCGGTCCCGGGCTTCTTTCGGCACAAACCGCTCTCAGGAGCTCCCTGCGCTCGCCACAATGCTCTGTGTGCGAAGAAGCCGCTTCTTCGCCTGCGGGAGAATCGGCGAGCGGCAGCTTCCCAAAGGCGAAGATGCAAGCTGCAGCACACAGGCACAGTGTGGGCAGCCTTCAGACTTAGAGAAAACAGTACTTTACCACTCTCCTGCCTTTTCCATGGTTATTCTATTGGAAAAGAACGAGTTTTGGACAACTACCTTTCATTCTTGCCAAACTCTTTGCAGACCCCCGTGCAAGCTTTAGAACAAGATTTTGGATGTTTTCTTTCCTGGCAGAGTTTCTCCTTGCAAGATATGGTGGAGAAGCTTTTTGCTGAGTGTAGAGCGGCAAGACACGCAGAAGACGCAGATACGCAGCTCTCCGAAGCTAAGTGCCGGTCCCGGGCTTCTTTCGGCACAAACCGCTCTCAGGAGCTCCCTGCGCTCGCCACAATGCTCTGTGTGCGAAGAAGCCGCTTCTTCGCCTCCGGGAGAATCGGCGAGCGGCAGCTTCCCAAAGGCGAAGATGCAAGCTGCAGCACACAGGCACAGTGTGGGCAGCCTTCAGACTTAGAGAAAACAGTACTTTACCACTCTCCTGCCTTTTCCATGGTTATTCTATTGGAAAAGAACGAGTTTTGGACAACTACCTTTCATTCTTGCCAAACTCTTTGCAGACCCCCGTGCAAGCTTTAGAACAAGATTTTGGATGTTTTCTTTCCTGGCAGAGTTTCTCCTTGCAAGATATGGTGGAGAAGCTTTTTGCTGAGTGTAGAGCGGCAAGACACGCAGAAGACGCAGATACGCAGCTCTCCGAAGCTAAGTGCCGGTCCCGGGCTTCTTTCGGCACAAACCGCTCTCAGGAGCTCCCTGCGCTCGCCACAATGCTCTGTGTGCGAAGAAGCCGCTTCTTCGCCTGCGGGAGAATCGGCGAGCGGCAGCTTCCCAAAGGCGAAGATGCAAGCTGCAGCACACAGGCACAGTGTGGGCAGCCTTCAGACTTAGAGAAAACAGTACTTTACCACTCTCCTGCCTTTTCCATGGTTATTCTATTGGAAAAGAACGAGTTTTGGACAACTACCTTTCATTCTTGCCAAACTCTTTGCAGACCCCCGTGCAAGCTTTAGAACAAGATTTTGGATGTTTTCTTTCCTGGCAGAGTTTCTCCTTGCAAGATATGGTGGAAAAGCTTTTTGCTGAGTGTAGAGCGGCAAGACACGCAGAAGACGCAGATACGCAGCTCTCCAAAGCTAAGTGCCGGTCCCGGGCTTCTTTCGGCACAAACCGCTCTCAGGAGCTCCCCGCGCTCGCCACAATGCTGTGTGTGCGAAGAAGCCGCTTCTTCGCCTCCGGGAGAATCGGCGAGCGGCAGCTTCCCAAAGGCGAAGATGCAAGCTGCAGCACACAGGCACAGTGTGGGCAGCATTCAGACTTAGAGAAAACAGTACTTTACCACTCTCCTGCCTTTTCCATGGTTATTCTATTGGAAAAGAACGAGTTTTGGACAACTACCTTTCATTCTTGCCAAACTCTTTGCAGACCCCCGTGCAAGCTTTAGAAGAAGATTTTGGATGTTTTCTTTCCTGGCAGAGTTTCTCCTTGCAAGATATGGTGGAAAAGCTTTTTGCTGAGTATAGAGCGGCAAGACACGCAGAAGACGCAGATACGCAGCTCTCCGAAGCTAAGTGCCGGTCCCGGGCTTCTTTCGGCACAAACCGCTCTCAGGAGCTCCCTGCGCTCGCCACAATGCTCTGTGTGCGAAGAAGCCGCTTCTTCGCCTCCGGGAGAATCGGCGAGCGGCAGCTTCCCAAAGGCGAAGATGCAAGCTGCAGCACACAGGCACAGTGTGGGCAGCCTTCAGACTTAGAGAAAACAGTACTTTACCACTCTCCTGCCTTTTCCATGGTTATTCTATTGGAAAAGAACGAGTTTTGGACAACTACCTTTCATTCTTGCCAAACTCTTTGCAGACCCCCGTGCAAGCTTTAGAACAAGATTTTGGATGTTTTCTTTCCTGGCAGAGTTTCTCCTTGCAAGATATGGTGGAGAAGCTTTTTGCTGAGTGTAGAGCGGCAAGACACGCAGAAGACGCAGATACGCAGCTCTCCGAAGCTAAGTGCCGGTCCCGGGCTTCTTTCGGCACAAACCGCTCTCAGGAGCTCCCTGCGCTCGCCACAATGCTCTGTGTGCGAAGAAGCCGCTTCTTCGCCTGCGGGAGAATCGGCGAGCGGCAGCTTCCCAAAGGCGAAGATGCAAGCTGCAGCACACAGGCACAGTGTGGGCAGCCTTCAGACTTAGAGAAAACAGTACTTTACCACTCTCCTGCCTTTTCCATGGTTATTCTATTGGAAAAGAACGAGTTTTGGACAACTACCTTTCATTCTTGCCAAACTCTTTGCAGACCCCTGTGCAAGCTTTAGAACAAGATTTTGGATGTTTTCTTTCCTGGCAGAGTTTCTCCTTGCAAGATATGGTGGAAAAGCTTTTTGCTGAGTGTAGAGCGGCAAGACACGCAGAAGACGCAGATACGCAGCTCTCCGAAGCTAAGTGCCGGTCCCGGGCTTCTTTCGGCACAAACCGCTCTCAGGAGCTCCCTGCGCTCGCCACAATGCTCTGTGTGCGAAGAAGCCGCTTCTTCGCCTCCGGGAGAATCGGCGAGCGGCAGCTTCCCAAAGGCGAAGATGCAAGCTGCAGCACACAGGCACAGTGTGGGCAGCCTTCAGACTTAGAGAAAACAGTACTTTACCACTCTCCTGCCTTTTCCATGGTTATTCTATTGGAAAAGAACGAGTTTTGGACAACACCTTTCATTCTTGCCAAACTCTTTGCAGACCCCCGTGCAAGCTTTAGAACAAGATTTTGGATGTTTTCTTTCCTGGCAGAGTTTCTCCTTGCAAGATATGGTGGAAAAGCTTTTTGCTGAGTGTAGAGCGGCAAGACACGCAGAAGACGCAGATACGCAGCTCTCCGAAGCTAAGTGCCGGTCCCGGGCTTCTTTCGGCACAAACCGCTCTCAGGAGCTCCCTGCGCTCGCCACAATGCTCTGTGTGCGAAGAAGCCGCTTCTTCGCCTCCGGGAGAATCGGCGAGCGGCAGCTTCCCAAAGGCGAAGATGCAAGCTGCAGCACACAGGCACAGTGTGGGCAGCCTTCAGACTTAGAGAAAACAGTACTTTACCACTCTCCTGCCTTTTCCATGGTTATTCTATTGGAAAAGAACGAGTTTTGGACAACTACCTTTCATTCTTGCCAAACTCTTTGCAGACCCCCGTGCAAGCTTTAGAACAAGATTTTGGATGTTTTCTTTCCTGGCAGAGTTTCTCCTTGCAAGATATGGTGGAGAAGCTTTTTGCTGAGTGTAGAGCGGCAAGACACGCAGAAGACGCAGATACGCAGCTCTCCGAAGCTAAGTGCCGGTCCCGGGCTTCTTTCGGCACAAACCGCTCTCAGGAGCTCCCTGCGCTCGCCACAATGCTCTGTGTGCGAAGAAGCCGCTTCTTCGCCTCCGGGAGAATCGGCGAGCGGCAGCTTCCCAAAGGCGAAGATGCAAGCTGCAGCACACAGGCACAGTGTGGGCAGCCTTCAGACTTAGAGAAAACAGTACTTTACCACTCTCCTGCCTTTTCCATGGTTATTCTATTGGAAAAGAACGAGTTTTGGACAACTACCTTTCATTCTTGCCAAACTCTTTGCAGACCCCCGTGCAAGCTTTAGAACAAGATTTTGGATGTTTTCTTTCCTGGCAGAGTTTCTCCTTGCAAGATATGGTGGAAAAGCTTTTTGCTGAGTGTAGAGCGGCAAGACACGCAGAAGACGCAGATACGCAGCTCTCCGAAGCTAAGTGCCGGTCCCGGGCTTCTTTCGGCACAAACCGCTCTCAGGAGCTCCCTGCGCTCGCCACAATGCTCTGTGTGCGAAGAAGCCGCTTCTTCGCCTGCGGGAGAATCGGCGAGCGGCAGCTTCCCAAAGGCGAAGATGCAAGCTGCAGCACACAGGCACAGTGTGGGCAGCCTTCAGACTTAGAGAAAACAGTACTTTACCACTCTCCTGCCTTTTCCATGGTTATTCTATTGGAAAAGAACGAGTTTTGGACAACTACCTTTCATTCTTGCCAAACTCTTTGCAGACCCCCGTGCAAGCTTTAGAACAAGATTTTGGATGTTTTCTTTCCTGGCAGAGTTTCTCCTTGCAAGATATGGTGGAGAAGCTTTTTGCTGAGTGTAGAGCGGCAAGACACGCAGAAGACGCAGATACGCAGCTCTCCGAAGCTAAGTGCCGGTCCCGGGCTTCTTTCGGCACAAACCGCTCTCAGGAGCTCCCTGCGCTCGCCACAATGCTCTGTGTGCGAAGAAGCCGCTTCTTCGCCTCCGGGAGAATCGGCGAGCGGCAGCTTCCCAAAGGCGAAGATGCAAGCTGCAGCACACAGGCACAGTGTGGGCAGCCTTCAGACTTAGAGAAAACAGTACTTTACCACTCTCCTGCCTTTTCCATGGTTATTCTATTGGAAAAGAACGAGTTTTGGACAACTACCTTTCATTCTTGCCAAACTCTTTGCAGACCCCCGTGCAAGCTTTAGAACAAGATTTTGGATGTTTTCTTTCCTGGCAGAGTTTCTCCTTGCAAGATATGGTGGAGAAGCTTTTTGCTGAGTGTAGAGCGGCAAGACACGCAGAAGACGCAGATACGCAGCTCTCCGAAGCTAAGTGCCGGTCCCGGGCTTCTTTCGGCACAAACCGCTCTCAGGAGCTCCCTGCGCTCGCCACAATGCTCTGTGTGCGAAGAAGCCGCTTCTTCGCCTCCGGGAGAATCGGCGAGCGGCAGCTTCCCAAAGGCGAAGATGCAAGCTGCAGCACACAGGCACAGTGTGGGCAGCCTTCAGACTTAGAGAAAACAGTACTTTACCACTCTCCTGCCTTTTCCATGGTTATTCTATTGGAAAAGAACGAGTTTTGGACAACTACCTTTCATTCTTGCCAAACTCTTTGCAGACCCCCGTGCAAGCTTTAGAACAAGATTTTGGATGTTTTCTTTCCTGGCAGAGTTTCTCCTTGCAAGATATGGTGGAAAAGCTTTTTGCTGAGTGTAGAGCGGCAAGACACGCAGAAGACGCAGATACGCAGCTCTCCGAAGCTAAGTGCCGGTCCCGGGCTTCTTTCGGCACAAACCGCTCTCAGGAGCTCCCCGCGCTCGCCACAATGCTGTGTGTGCGAAGAAGCCGCTTCTTCGCCTCCGGGAGAATCGGCGAGCGGCAGCTTCCCAAAGGCGAAGATGCAAGCTGCAGCACACAGGCACAGTGTGGGCAGCATTCAGACTTAGAGAAAACAGTACTTTACCACTCTCCTGCCTTTTCCATGGTTATTCTATTGGAAAAGAACGAGTTTTGGACAACTACCTTTCATTCTTGCCAAACTCTTTGCAGACCCCCGTGCAAGCTTTAGAACAAGATTTTGGATGTTTTCTTTCCTGGCAGAGTTTCTCCTTGCAAGATATGGTGGAAAAGCTTTTTGCTGAGTGTAGAGCGGCAAGACACGCAGAAGACGCAGATACGCAGCTCTCCGAAGCTAAGTGCCGGTCCCGGGCTTCTTTCGGCACAAACCGCTCTCAGGAGCTCCCTGCGCTCGCCACAATGCTCTGTGTGCGAAGAAGCCGCTTCTTCGCCTCCGGGAGAATCGGCGAGCGGCAGCTTCCCAAAGGCGAAGATGCAAGCTGCAGCACACAGGCACAGTGTGGGCAGCCTTCAGACTTAGAGAAAACAGTACTTTACCACTCTCCTGCCTTTTCCATGGTTATTCTATTGGAAAAGAACGAGTTTTGGACAACTACCTTTCATTCTTGCCAAACTCTTTGCAGACCCCCGTGCAAGCTTTAGAACAAGATTTTGGATGTTTTCTTTCCTGGCAGAGTTTCTCCTTGCAAGATATGGTGGAAAAGCTTTTTGCTGAGTGTAGAGCGGCAAGACACGCAGAAGACGCAGATACGCAGCTCTCCGAAGCTAAGTGCCGGTCCCGGGCTTCTTTCGGCACAAACCGCTCTCAGGAGCTCCCTGCGCTCGCCACAATGCTCTGTGTGCGAAGAAGCCGCTTCTTCGCCTCCGGGAGAATCGGCGAGCGGCAGCTTCCCAAAGGCGAAGATGCAAGCTGCAGCACACAGGCACAGTGTGGGCAGCCTTCAGACTTAGAGAAAACAGTACTTTACCACTCTCCTGCCCTTTCCATGGTTATTCTATTGGAAAAGAACGAGTTTTGGACAACTACCTTTCATTCTTGCCAAACTCTTTGCAGACCCCCGTGCAAGCTTTAGAACAAGATTTTGGATGTTTTCTTTCCTGGCAGAGTTTCTCCTTGCAAGATATGGTGGAGAAGCTTTTTGCTGAGTGTAGAGCGGCAAGACACGCAGAAGACGCAGATACGCAGCTCTCCGAAGCTAAGTGCCGGTCCCGGGCTTCTTTCGGCACAAACCGCTCTCAGGAGCTCCCTGCGCTCGCCACAATGCTCTGTGTGCGAAGAAGCCGCTTCTTCGCCTCCGGGAGAATCGGCGAGCGGCAGCTTCCCAAAGGCGAAGATGCAAGCTGCAGCACACAGGCACAGTGTGGGCAGCCTTCAGACTTAGAGAAAACAGTACTTTACCACTCTCCTGCCTTTTCCATGGTTATTCTATTGGAAAAGAACGAGTTTTGGACAACTACCTTTCATTCTTGCCAAACTCTTTGCAGACCCCCGTGCAAGCTTTAGAACAAGATTTTGGATGTTTTCTTTCCTGGCAGAGTTTCTCCTTGCAAGATATGGTGGAAAAGCTTTTTGCTGAGTGTAGAGCGGCAAGACACGCAGAAGACGCAGATACGCAGCTCTCCGAAGCTAAGTGCCGGTCCCGGGCTTCTTTCGGCACAAACCGCTCTCAGGAGCTCCCTGCGCTCGCCACAATGCTCTGTGTGCGAAGAAGCCGCTTCTTCGCCTCCGGGAGAATCGGCGAGCGGCAGCTTCCCAAAGGCGAAGATGCAAGCTGCAGCACACAGGCACAGTGTGGGCAGCCTTCAGACTTAGAGAAAACAGTACTTTACCACTCTCCTGCCTTTTCCATGGTTATTCTATTGGAAAAGAACGAGTTTTGGACAACTACCTTTCATTCTTGCCAAACTCTTTGCAGACCCCCGTGCAAGCTTTAGAACAAGATTTTGGATGTTTTCTTTCCTGGCAGAGTTTCTCCTTGCAAGATATGGTGGAAAAGCTTTTTGCTGAGTGTAGAGCGGCAAGACACGCAGAAGACGCAGATACGCAGCTCTCCGAAGCTAAGTGCCGGTCCCGGGCTTCTTTCGGCACAAACCGCTCTCAGGAGCTCCCTGCGCTCGCCACAATGCTCTGTGTGCGAAGAAGCCGCTTCTTCGCCTCCGGGAGAATCGGCGAGCGGCAGCTTCCCAAAGGCGAAGATGCAAGCTGCAGCACACAGGCACAGTGTGGGCAGCCTTCAGACTTAGAGAAAACAGTACTTTACCACTCTCCTGCCTTTTCCATGGTTATTCTATTGGAAAAGAACGAGTTTTGGACAACTACCTTTCATTCTTGCCAAACTCTTTGCAGACCCCTGTGCAAGCTTTAGAACAAGATTTTGGATGTTTTCTTTCCTGGCAGAGTTTCTCCTTGCAAGATATGGTGGAAAAGCTTTTTGCTGAGTGTAGAGCGGCAAGACACGCAGAAGACGCAGATACGCAGCTCTCCGAAGCCAAGTGCCGGTCCCGGGCTTCTTTCGGCACAAACCGCTCTCAGGAGCTCCCTGCGCTCGCCACAATGCTCTGTGTGCGAAGAAGCCGCTTCTTCGCCTCCGGGAGAATCGGCGAGCGGCAGCTTCCCAAAGGCGAAGATGCAAGCTGCAGCACACAGGCACAGTGTGGGCAGCCTTCAGACTTAGAGAAAACAGTACTTTACCACTCTCCTGCCTTTTCCATGGTTATTCTATTGGAAAAGAACGAGTTTTGGACAACTACCTTTCATTCTTGCCAAACTCTTTGCAGACCCCCGTGCAAGCTTTAGAACAAGATTTTGGATGTTTTCTTTCCTGGCAGAGTTTCTCCTTGCAAGATATGGTGGAGAAGCTTTTTGCTGAGTGTAGAGCGGCAAGACACGCAGAAGACGCAGATACGCAGCTCTCCGAAGCTAAGTGCCGGTCCCGGGCTTCTTTCGGCACAAACCGCTCTCAGGAGCTCCCTGCGCTCGCCACAATGCTCTGTGTGCAAAGAAGCCGCTTCTTCGCCTGCGGGAGAATCGGCGAGCGGCAGCTTCCCAAAGGCGAAGATGCAAGCTGCAGCACACAGGCACAGTGTGGGCAGCCTTCAGACTTAGAGAAAACAGTACTTTACCACTCTCCTGCCTTTTCCATGGTTATTCTATTGGAAAAGAACGAGTTTTGGACAACTACCTTTCATTCTTGCCAAACTCTTTGCAGACCCCCGTGCAAGCTTTAGAACAAGATTTTGGATGTTTTCTTTCCTGGCAGAGTTTCTCCTTGCAAGATATGGTGGAGAAGCTTTTTGCTGAGTGTAGAGCGGCAAGACACGCAGAAGACGCAGATACGCAGCTCTCCGAAGCTAAGTGCCGGTCCCGGGCTTCTTTCGGCACAAACCGCTCTCAGGAGCTCCCTGCGCTCGCCACAATGCTCTGTGTGCGAAGAAGCCGCTTCTTCGCCTCCGTGAGAATCGGCGAGCGGCAGCTTCCCAAAGGCGAAGATGCAAGCTGCAGCACACAGGCACAGTGTGGGCAGCCTTCAGACTTAGAGAAAACAGTACTTTACCACTCTCCTGCCTTTTCCATGGTTATTCTATTGGAAAAGAACGAGTTTTGGACAACTACCTTTCATTCTTGCCAAACTCTTTGCAGACCCCCGTGCAAGCTTTAGAACAAGATTTTGGATGTTTTCTTTCCTGGCAGAGTTTCTCCTTGCAAGATATGGTGGAGAAGCTTTTTGCTGAGTGTAGAGCGGCAAGACACGCAGAAGACGCAGATACGCAGCTCTCCGAAGCTAAGTGCCGGTCCCAGGCTTCTTTCGGCACAAACCGCTCTCAGGAGCTCCCTGCGCTCGCCACAATGCTCTGTGTGCGAAGAAGCCGCTTCTTCGCCTGCGGGAGAATCGGCGAGCGGCAGCTTCCCAAAGGCGAAGATGCAAGCTGCAGCACACAGGCACAGTGTGGGCAGCCTTCAGACTTAGAGAAAACAGTACTTTACCACTCTCCTGCCTTTTCCATGGTTATTCTATTGGAAAAGAACGAGTTTTGGACAACTACCTTTCATTCTTGCCAAACTCTTTGCAGACCCCTGTGCAAGCTTTAGAACAAGATTTTGGATGTTTTCTTTCCTGGCAGAGTTTCTCCTTGCAAGATATGGTGGAGAAGCTTTTTGCTGAGTGTAGAGCGGCAAGACACGCAGAAGACGCAGATACGCAGCTCTCCGAAGCTAAGTGCCGGTCCCGGGCTTCTTTCGGCACAAACCGCTCTCAGGAGCTCCCTGCGCTCGCCACAATGCTCTGTGTGCGAAGAAGCCGCTTCTTCGCCTCCGGGAGAATCGGCGAGCGGCAGCTTCCCAAAGGCGAAGATGCAAGCTGCAGCACACAGGCACAGTGTGGGCAGCCTTCAGACTTAGAGAAAACAGTACTTTACCACTCTCCTGCCTTTTCCATGGTTATTCTATTGGAAAAGAACGAGTTTTGGACAACTACCTTTCATTCTTGCCAAACTCTTTGCAGACCCCCGTGCAAGCTTTAGAACAAGATTTTGGATGTTTTCTTTCCTGGCAGATTTTCTCCTTGCAAGATATGGTGGAGAAGCTTTTTGCTGAGTGTAGAGCGGCAAGACACGCAGAAGACGCAGATACGCAGCTCTCCGAAGCTAAGTGCCGGTCCCGGGCTTCTTTCGGCACAAACCGCTCTCAGGAGCTCCCTGCGCTCGCCACAATGCTCTGTGTGCGAAGAAGCCGCTTCTTCGCCTCCGGGAGAATCGGCGAGCGGCAGCTTCCCAAAGGCGAAGATGCAAGCTGCAGCACACAGGCACAGTGTGGGCAGCCTTCAGACTTAGAGAAAACAGTACTTTACCACTCTCCTGCCTTTTCCATGGTTATTCTATTGGAAAAGAACGAGTTTTGGACAACTACCTTTCATTCTTGCCAAACTCTTTGCAGACCCCCGTGCAAGCTTTAGAACAAGATTTTGGATGTTTTCTTTCCTGGCAGAGTTTCTCCTTGCAAGATATGGTGGAGAAGCTTTTTGCTGAGTGTAGAGCGGCAAGACACGCAGAAGACGCAGATACGCAGCTCTCCGAAGCTAAGTGCCGGTCCCGGGCTTCTTTCGGCACAAACCGCTCTCAGGAGCTCCCTGCGCTCGCCACAATGCTCTGTGTGCGAAGAAGCCGCTTCTTCGCCTCCGGGAGAATCGGCGAGCGGCAGCTTCCCAAAGGCGAAGATGCAAGCTGCAGCACACAGGCACAGTGTGGGCAGCCTTCAGACTTAGAGAAAACAGTACTTTACCACTCTCCTGCCTTTTCCATGGTTATTCTATTGGAAAAGAACGAGTTTTGGACAACTACCTTTCATTCTTGCCAAACTCTTTGCAGACCCCCGTGCAAGCTTTAGAACAAGATTTTGGATGTTTTCTTTCCTGGCAGAGTTTCTCCTTGCAAGATATGGTGGAAAAGCTTTTTGCTGAGTGTAGAGCGGCAAGACACGCAGAAGACGCAGATACGCAGCTCTCCGAAGCTAAGTGCCGGTCCCGGGCTTCTTTCGGCACAAACCGCTCTCAGGAGCTCCCCGCGCTCGCCACAATGCTGTGTGTGCGAAGAAGCCGCTTCTTCGCCTCCGGGAGAATCGGCGAGCGGCAGCTTCCCAAAGGCGAAGATGCAAGCTGCAGCACACAGGCACAGTGTGGGCAGCCTTCAGACTTAGAGAAAACAGTACTTTACCACTCTCCTGCCTTTTCCATGGTTATTCTATTGGAAAAGAACGAGTTTTGGACAATTACCTTTCATTCTTGCCAAACTCTTTGCAGACCCCTGTGCAAGCTTTAGAACAAGATTTTGGATGTTTTCTTTCCTGGCAGAGTTTCTCCTTGCAAGATATGGTGGAAAAGCTTTTTGCTGAGTGTAGAGCGGCAAGACACGCAGAAGACGCAGATACGCAGCTCTCCGAAGCCAAGTGCCGGTCCCGGGCTTCTTTCGGCACAAACCGCTCTCAGGAGCTCCCTGCGCTCGCCACAATGCTCTGTGTGCGAAGAAGCCGCTTCTTCGCCTCCGGGAGAATCGGCGAGCGGCAGCTTCCCAAAGGCGAAGATGCAAGCTGCAGCACACAGGCACAGTGTGGGCAGCCTTCAGACTTAGAGAAAACAGTACTTTACCACTCTCCTGCCTTTTCCATGGTTATTCTATTGGAAAAGAACGAGTTTTGGACAACTACCTTTCATTCTTGCCAAACTCTTTGCAGACCCCCGTGCAAGCTTTAGAACAAGATTTTGGATGTTTTCTTTCCTGGCAGAGTTTCTCCTTGCAAGATATGGTGGAAAAGCTTTTTGCTGAGTGTAGAGCGGCAAGACACGCAGAAGACGCAGATACGCAGCTCTCCGAAGCTAAGTGCCGGTCCCGGGCTTCTTTCGGCACAAACCGCTCTCAGGAGCTCCCTGCGCTCGCCACAATGCTCTGTGTGCGAAGAAGCCGCTTCTTCGCCTCCGGGAGAATCGGCGAGCGGCAGCTTCCCAAAGGCGAAGATGCAAGCTGCAGCACACAGGCACAGTGTGGGCAGCCTTCAGACTTCGAGAAAACAGTACTTTACCACTCTCCTGCCTTTTCCATGGTTATTCTATTGGAAAAGAACGAGTTTTGGACAACTACCTTTCATTCTTGCCAAACTCTTTGCAGACCCCCGTGCAAGCTTTAGAACAAGATTTTGGATGTTTTCTTTCCTGGCAGATTTTCTCCTTGCAAGATATGGTGGAAAAGCTTTTTGCTGAGTGTAGAGCGGCAAGACACGCAGAAGACGCAGATACGCAGCTCTCCGAAGCTAAGTGCCGGTCCCGGGCTTCTTTCGGCACAAACCGCTCTCAGGAGCTCCCCGCGCTCGCCACAATGCTCTGTGTGCGAAGAAGCCGCTTCTTCGCCTGCGGGAGAATCGGCGAGCGGCAGCTTCCCAAAGGCGAAGATGCAAGCTGCAGCACACAGGCACAGTGTGGGCAGCCTTCAGACTTAGAGAAAACAGTGCTTTACCACTCTCCTGCCTTTTCCATGGTTATTCTATTGGAAAAGAACGAGTTTTGGACAACTACCTTTCATTCTTGCCAAACTCTTTGCAGACCCCCGTGCAAGCTTTAGAACAAGATTTTGGATGTTTTCTTTCCTGGCAGAGTTTCTCCTTGCAAGATATGGTGGAAAAGCTTTTTGCTGAGCGTAGAGCGGCAAGACACGCAGAAGACGCAGATACGCAGCTCTCCAAAGCTAAGTGCCGGTCCCGGGCTTCTTTCGGCACAAACCGCTCTCAGGAGCTCCCTGCGCTCGCCACAATGCTCTGTGTGCGAAGAAGCCGCTTCTTCGCCTGCGGGAGAATCGGCGAGCGGCAGCTTCCCAAAGGCGAAGATGCAAGCTGCAGCACACAGGCACAGTGTGGGCAGCCTTCAGACTTAGAGAAAACAGTACTTTACCACTCTCCTGCCTTTTCCATGGTTATTCTATTGGAAAAGAACGAGTTTTGGACAACTACCTTTCATTCTTGCCAAACTCTTTGCAGACCCCCGTGCAAGCTTTAGAACAAGATTTTGGATGTTTTCTTTCCTGGCAGAGTTTCTCCTTGCAAGATATGGTGGAAAAGCTTTTTGCTGAGTGTAGAGCGGCAAGACACGCAGAAGACGCAGATACGCAGCTCTCCGAAGCTAAGTGCCGGTCCCGGGCTTCTTTCGGCACAAACCGCTCTCAGGAGCTCCCCGCGCTCGCCACAATGCTGTGTGTGCGAAGAAGCCGCTTCTTCGCCTGCGGGAGAATCGGCGAGCGGCAGCTTCCCAAAGGCGAAGATGCAAGCTGCAGCACACAGGCACAGTGTGGGCAGCATTCAGACTTAGAGAAAACAGTACTTTACCACTCTCCTGCCTTTTCCATGGTTATTCTATTGGAAAAGAACGAGTTTTGGACAACTACCTTTCATTCTTGCCAAACTCTTTGCAGACCCCCGTGCAAGCTTTAGAACAAGATTTTGGATGTTTTCTTTCCTGGCAGAGTTTCTCCTTGCAAGATATGGTGGAAAAGCTTTTTGCTGAGTGTAGAGCGGCAAGACACGCAGAAGACGCAGATACGCAGCTCTCCGAAGCTAAGTGCCGGTCCCGGGCTTCTTTCGGCACAAACCGCTCTCAGGAGCTCCCCGCGCTCGCCACAATGCTCTGTGTGCGAAGAAGCCGCTTCTTCGCCTGCGGGAGAATCGGCGAGCGGCAGCTTCCCAAAGGCGAAGATGCAAGCTGCAGCACACAGGCACAGTGTGGGCAGCCTTCAGACTTAGAGAAAACAGTACTTTACCACTCTCCTGCCTTTTCCATGGTTATTCTATTGGAAAAGAACGAGTTTTGGACAACTACCTTTCATTCTTGCCAAACTCTTTGCAGACCCCCGTGCAAGCTTTAGAAGAAGATTTTGGATGTTTTCTTTCCTGGCAGAGTTTCTCCTTGCAAGATATGGTGGAAAAGCTTTTTGCTGAGTGTAGAGCGGCAAGACACGCAGAAGACGCAGATACGCAGCTCTCCGAAGCTAAGTGCCGGTCCCGGGCTTCTTTCGGCACAAACCGCTCTCAGGAGCTCCCTGCGCTCGCCACAATGCTCTGTGTGCGAAGAAGCCGCTTCTTCGCCTCCGGGAGAATCGGCGAGCGGCAGCTTCCCAAAGGCGAAGATGCAAGCTGCAGCACACAGGCACAGTGTGGGCAGCCTTCAGACTTAGAGAAAACAGTACTTTACCACTCTCCTGCCTTTTCCATGGTTATTCTATTGGAAAAGAACGAGTTTTGGACAACTACCTTTCATTCTTGCCAAACTCTTTGCAGACCCCCGTGCAAGCTTTAGAACAAGATTTTGGATGTTTTCTTTCCTGGCAGAGTTTCTCCTTGCAAGATATGGTGGAAAAGCTTTTTGCTGAGTGTAGAGCGGCAAGACACGCAGAAGACGCAGATACGCAGCTCTCCGAAGCTAAGTGCCGGTCCCGGGCTTCTTTCGGCACAAACCGCTCTCAGGAGCTCCCTGCGCTCGCCACAATGCTCTGTGTGCGAAGAAGCCGCTTCTTCGCCTCCGGGAGAATCGGCGAGCGGCAGCTTCCCAAAGGCGAAGATGCAAGCTGCAGCACACAGGCACAGTGTGGGCAGCCTTCAGACTTAGAGAAAACAGTACTTTACCACTCTCCTGCCTTTTCCATGGTTATTCTATTGGAAAAGAACGAGTTTTGGACAACTACCTTTCATTCTTGCCAAACTCTTTGCAGACCCCCGTGCAAGCTTTAGAACAAGATTTTGGATGTTTTCTTTCCTGGCAGAGTTTCTCCTTGCAAGATATGGTGGAGAAGCTTTTTGCTGAGTGTAGAGCGGCAAGACACGCAGAAGACGCAGATACGCAGCTCTCCGAAGCTAAGTGCCGGTCCCGGGCTTCTTTCGGCACAAACCGCTCTCAGGAGCTCCCTGCGCTCGCCACAATGCTGTGTGTGCGAAGAAGCCGCTTCTTCGCCTCCGGGAGAATCGGCGAGCGGCAGCTTGCCAAAGGCGAAGATGCAAGCTGCAGCACACAGGCACAGTGTGGGCAGCCTTCAGACTTAGAGAAAACAGTACTTTACCACTCTCCTGCCTTTTCCATGGTTATTCTATTGGAAAAGAACGAGTTTTGGACAACTACCTTTCATTCTTGCCAAACTCTTTGCAGACCCCTGTGCAAGCTTTAGAACAAGATTTTGGATGTTTTCTTTCCTGGCAGAGTTTCTCCTTGCAAGATATGGTGGAAAAGCTTTTTGCTGAGTGTAGAGCAGCAAGACACGCAGAAGACGCAGATACGCAGCTCTCCGAAGCTAAGTGCCGGTCCCGGGCTTCTTTCGGCACAAACCGCTCTCAGGAGCTCCCTGCGCTCGCCACAATGCTCTGTGTGCGAAGAAGCCGCTTCTTCGCCTGCGGGAGAATCGGCGAGCGGCAGCTTCCCAAAGGCGAAGATGCAAGCTGCAGCACACAGGCACAGTGTGGGCAGCCTTCAGACTTAGAGAAAACAGTACTTTACCACTCTCCTGCCTTTTCCATGGTTATTCTATTGGAAAAGAACGAGTTTTGGACAACTACCTTTCATTCTTGCCAAACTCTTTGCAGACCCCCGTGCAAGCTTTAGAACAAGATTTTGGATGTTTTCTTTCCTGGCAGAGTTTCTCCTTGCAAGATATGGTGGAAAAGCTTTTTGCTGAGTGTAGAGCGGCAAGACACGCAGAAGACGCAGATACGCAGCTCTCCGAAGCTAAGTGCCGGTCCCGGGCTTCTTTCGGCACAAACCGCTCTCAGGAGCTCCCCGCGCTCGCCACAATGCTCTGTGTGCGAAGAAGCCGCTTCTTCGCCTCCGGGAGAATCGGCGAGCGGCAGCTTCCCAAAGGCGAAGATGCAAGCTGCAGCACACAGGCACAGTGTGGGCAGCCTTCAGACTTAGAGAAAACAGTACTTTACCACTCTCCTGCCTTTTCCATGGTTATTCTATTGGAAAAGAACGAGTTTTGGGCAACTACCTTTCATTCTTGCCAAACTCTTTGCAGACCCCCGTGCAAGCTTTAGAACAAGATTTTGGATGTTTTCTTTCCTGGCAGAGTTTCTCCTTGCAAGATATGGTGGAGAAGCTTTTTGCTGAGTGTAGAGCGGCAAGACACGCAGAAGACGCAGATACGCAGCTCTCCGAAGCTAAGTGCCGGTCCCGGGCTTCTTTCGGCACAAACCGCTCTCAGGAGCTCCCCGCGCTCGCCACAATGCTCTGTGTGCGAAGAAGCCGCTTCTTCGCCTCCGGGAGAATCGGCGAGCGGCAGCTTCCCAAAGGCGAAGATGCAAGCTGCAGCACACAGGCACAGTGTGGGCAGCCTTCAGACTTAGAGAAAACAGTACTTTACCACTCTCCTGCCTTTTCCATGGTTATTCTATTGGAAAAGAACGAGTTTTGGACAACTACCTTTCATTCTTGCCAAACTCTTTGCAGACCCCTGTGCAAGCTTTAGAACAAGATTTTGGATGTTTTCTTTCCTGGCAGAGTTTCTCCTTGCAAGATATGGTGGAAAAGCTTTTTGCTGAGTGTAGAGCGGCAAGACACGCAGAAGACGCCGATACGCAGCTCTCCGAAGCTAAGTGCCGGTCCCGGGCTTCTTTCGGCACAAACCGCTCTCAGGAGCTCCCTGCGCTCGCCACAATGCTCTGTGTGCGAAGAAGCCGCTTCTTCGCCTGCGGGAGAATCGGCGAGCGGCAGCTTCCCAAAGGCGAAGATGCAAGCTGCAGCACACAGGCACAGTGTGGGCAGCCTTCAGACTTAGAGAAAACAGTACTTTACCACTCTCCTGCCTTTTCCATGGTTATTCTATTGGAAAAGAACGAGTTTTGGACAACTACCTTTCATTCTTGCCAAACTCTTTGCAGACCCCCGTGCAAGCTTTAGAACAAGATTTTGGATGTTTTCTTTCCTGGCAGAGTTTCTCCTTGCAAGATATGGTGGAGAAGCTTTTTGCTGAGTGTAGAGCGGCAAGACACGCAGAAGACGCAGATACGCAGCTCTCCGAAGCTAAGTGCCGGTCCCGGGCTTCTTTCGGCACAAACCGCTCTCAGGAGCTCCCCGCGCTCGCCACAATGCTCTGTGTGCGAAGAAGCCGCTTCTTCGCCTCCGGGAGAATCGGCGAGCGGCAGCTTCCCAAAGGCGAAGATGCAAGTTGCAGCACACAGGCACAGTGTGGGCAGCCTTCAGACTTAGAGAAAACAGTACTTTACCACTCTCCTGCCTTTTCCATGGTTATTCTATTGGAAAAGAACGAGTTTTGGACAACTACCTTTCATTCTTGCCAAACTCTTTGCAGACCCCCGTGCAAGCTTTAGAACAAGATTTTGGATGTTTTCTTTCCTGGCAGAGTTTCTCCTTGCAAGATATGGTGGAGAAGCTTTTTGCTGAGTGTAGAGCGGCAAGACACGCAGAAGACGCAGATACGCAGCTCTCCGAAGCTAAGTGCCGGTCCCGGGCTTCTTTCGGCACAAACCGCTCTCAGGAGCTCCCCGCGCTCGCCACAATGCTCTGTGTGCGAAGAAGCCGCTTCTTCGCCTCCGGGAGAATCGGCGAGCGGCAGCTTCCCAAAGGCGAAGATGCAAGCTGCAGCACACAGGCACAGTGTGGGCAGCCTTCAGACTTAGAGAAAACAGTACTTTACCACTCTCCTGCCTTTTCCATGGTTATTCTATTGGAAAAGAACGAGTTTTGGACAACTACCTTTCATTCTTGCCAAACTCTTTGCAGACCCCCGTGCAAGCTTTAGAACAAGATTTTGGATGTTTTCTTTCCTGGCAGAGTTTCTCCTTGCAAGATATGGTGGAGAAGCTTTTTGCTGAGTGTAGAGCGGCAAGACACGCAGAAGACGCAGATACGCAGCTCTCCGAAGCTAAGTGCCGGTCCCGGGCTTCTTTCGGCACAAACCGCTCTCAGGAGCTCCCCGCGCTCACCACAATGCTGTGTGTGCGAAGAAGCCGCTTCTTCGCCTCCGGGAGAATCGGCGAGCGGCAGCTTCCCAAAGGCGAAGATGCAAGCTGCAGCACACAGGCACAGTGTGGGCAGCCTTCAGACTTAGAGAAAACAGTACTTTACCACTCTCCTGCCTTTTCCATGGTTATTCTATTGGAAAAGAACGAGTTTTGGACAACTACCTTTCATTCTTGCCAAACTCTTTGCAGACCCCTGTGCAAGCTTTAGAACAAGATTTTGGATGTTTTCTTTCCTGGCAGAGTTTCTCCTTGCAAGATATGGTGGAAATCTTTTTGCTGAGTGTAGAGCGGCAAGACACGCAGAAGACGCAGATACGCAGCTCTCCGAAGCTAAGTGCCGGTCCCGGGCTTCTTTCGGCACAAACCGCTCTCAGGAGCTCCCTGCGCTCGCCACAATGCTCTGTGTGCGAAGAAGCCGCTTCTTCGCCTGCGGGAGAATCGGCGAGCGGCAGCTTCCCAAAGGCGAAGATGCAAGCTGCAGCACACAGGCACAGTGTGGGCAGCCTTCAGACTTAGAGAAAACAGTACTTTACCACTCTCCTGCCTTTTCCATGGTTATTCTATTGGAAAAGAACGAGTTTTGGACAACTACCTTTCATTCTTGCCAAACTCTTTGCAGACCCCCGTGCAAGCTTTAGAACAAGATTTTGGATGTTTTCTTTCCTGGCAGAGTTTCTCCTTGCAAGATATGGTGGAGAAGCTTTTTGCTGAGTGTAGAGCGGCAAGACACGCAGAAGACGCAGATACGCAGCTCTCCGAAGCTAAGTGCCGGTCCCGGGCTTCTTTCGGCACAAACCGCTCTCAGGAGCTCCCCGCGCTCGCCACAATGCTGTGTGTGCGAAGAAGCCGCTTCTTCGCCTCCGGGAGAATCGGCGAGCGGCAGCTTGCCAAAGGCGAAGATGCAAGCTGCAGCACACAGGCACAGTGTGGGCAGCCTTCAGACTTAGAGAAAACAGTACTTTACCACTCTCCTGCCTTTTCCATGGTTATTCTATTGGAAAAGAACGAGTTTTGGACAACTACCTTTCATTCTTGCCAAACTCTTTGCAGACCCCTGTGCAAGCTTTAGAACAAGATTTTGGATGTTTTCTTTCCTGGCAGAGTTTCTCCTTGCAAGATATGGTGGAAAAGCTTTTTGCTGAGTGTAGAGCGGCAAGACACGCAGAAGACGCAGATACGCAGCTCTCCGAAGCTAAGTGCCGGTCCCGGGCTTCTTTCGGCACAAACCGCTCTCAGGAGCTCCCTGCGCTCGCCACAATGCTCTGTGTGCGAAGAAGCCGCTTCTTCGCCTCCGGGAGAATCGGCGAGCGGCAGCTTCCCAAAGGCGAAGATGCAAGCTGCAGCACACAGGCACAGTGTGGGCAGCCTTCAGACTTAGAGAAAACAGTACTTTACCACTCTCCTGCCTTTTCCATGGTTATTCTATTGGAAAAGAACGAGTTTTGGACAACTACCTTTCATTCTTGCCAAACTCTTTGCAGACCCCCGTGCAAGCTTTAGAACAAGATTTTGGATGTTTTCTTTCCTGGCAGAGTTTCTCCTTGCAAGATATGGTGGAGAAGCCTTTTGCTGAGTGTAGAGCGGCAAGACACGCAGAAGACGCAGATACGCAGCTCTCCGAAGCTAAGTGCCGGTCCCGGGCTTCTTTCGGCACAAACCGCTCTCAGGAGCTCCCTGCGCTCGCCACAATGCTCTGTGTGCGAAGAAGCCGCTTCTTCGCCTCCGGGAGAATCGGCGAGCGGCAGCTTCCCAAAGGCGAAGATGCAAGCTGCAGCACACAGACACAGTGTGGGCAGCCTTCAGACTTAGAGAAAACAGTACTTTACCACTCTCCTGCCTTTTCCATGGTTATTCTATTGGAAAAGAACGAGTTTTGGACAACTACCTTTCATTCTTGCCAAACTCTTTGCAGACCCCCGTGCAAGCTTTAGAACAAGATTTTGGATGTTTTCTTTCCTGGCAGAGTTTCTCCTTGCAAGATATGGTGGAAAAGCTTTTTGCTGAGTGTAGAGCGGCAAGACACGCAGAAGACGCAGATACGCAGCTCTCCGAAGCTAAGTGCCGGTCCCGGGCTTCTTTCGGCACAAACCGCTCTCAGGAGCTCCCCGCGCTCGCCACAATGCTGTGTGTGCGAAGAAGCCGCTTCTTCGCCTGCAGGAGAATCGGCGAGCGGCAGCTTCCCAAAGGCGAAGATGCAAGCTGCAGCACACAGGCACAGTGTGGGCAGCCTTCAGACTTAGAGAAAACAGTACTTTACCACTCTCCTGCCTTTTCCATGGTTATTCTATTGGAAAAGAACGAGTTTTGGACAACTACCTTTCATTCTTGCCAAACTCTTTGCAGACCCCCGTGCAAGCTTTAGAACAAGATTTTGGATGTTTTCTTTCCTGGCAGAGTTTCTCCTTGCAAGATATGGTGGAAAAGCTTTTTGCTGAGTGTAGAGCGGCAAGACACTCAGAAGACGCAGATACGCAGCTCTCCGAAGCTAAGTGCCGGTCCCGGGCTTCTTTCGGCACAAACCGCTCTCAGGAGCTCCCCGCGCTCGCCACAATGCTGTGTGTGCGAAGAAGCCGCTTCTTCGCCTGCAGGAGAATCGGCGAGCGGCAGCTTCCCAAAGGCGAAGATGCAAGCTGCAGCACACAGGCACAGTGTGGGCAGCCTTCAGACTTAGAGAAAACAGTACTTTACCACTCTCCTGCCTTTTCCATGGTTATTCTATTGGAAAAGAACGAGTTTTGGACAACTACCTTTCATTCTTGCCAAACTCTTTGCAGACCCCCGTGCAAGCTTTAGAACAAGATTTTGGATGTTTTCTTTCCTGGCAGAGTTTCTCCTTGCAAGATATGGTGGAAAAGCTTTTTGCTGAGTGTAGAGCGGCAAGACACGCAGAAGACGCAGATACGCAGCTCTCCGAAGCTAAGTGCCGGTCCCGGGCTTCTTTCGGCACAAACCGCTCTCAGGAGCTCCCCGCGCTCGCCACAATGCTCTGTGTGCGAAGAAGCCGCTTCTTCGCCTCCGGGAGAATCGGCGAGCGGCAGCTTCCCAAAGGCGAAGATGCAAGCTGCAGCACACAGGCACAGTGTGGGCAGCCTTCAGACTTAGAGAAAACAGTACTTTACCACTCTCCTGCCTTTTCCATGGTTATTCTATTGGAAAAGAACGAGTTTTGGACAACTACCTTTCATTCTTGCCAAACTCTTTGCAGACCCCCGTGCAAGCTTTAGAACAAGATTTTGGATGTTTTCTTTCCTGGCAGAGTTTCTCCTTGCAAGATATGGTGGAGAAGCTTTTTGCTGAGTGTAGAGCGGCAAGACACGCAGAAGACGCAGATACGCAGCTCTCCGAAGCTAAGTGCCGGTCCCGGGCTTCTTTCGGCACAAACCGCTCTCAGGAGCTCCCCGCGCTCGCCACAATGCTGTGTGTGCGAAGAAGCCGCTTCTTCGCCTCCGGGAGAATCGGCGAGCGGCAGCTTCCCAAAGGCGAAGATGCAAGCTGCAGCACACAGGCACAGTGTGGGCAGCATTCAGACTTAGAGAAAACAGTACTTTACCACTCTCCTGCCTTTTCCATGGTTATTCTATTGGAAAAGAACGAGTTTTGGACAACTACCTTTCATTCTTGCCAAACTCTTTGCAGACCCCCGTGCAAGCTTTAGAACAAGATTTTGGATGTTTTCTTTCCTGGCAGAGTTTCTCCTTGCAAGATATGGTGGAAAAGCTTTTTGCTGAGTGTAGAGCGGCAAGACACGCAGAAGACGCAGATACGCAGCTCTCCGAAGCTAAGTGCCGGTCCCGGGCTTCTTTCGGCACAAACCGCTCTCAGGAGCTCCCTGCGCTCGCCACAATGCTCTGTGTGCGAAGAAGCCGCTTCTTCGCCTCCGGGAGAATCGGCGAGCGGCAGCTTCCCAAAGGCGAAGATGCAAGCTGCAGCACACAGGCACAGTGTGGGCAGCCTTCAGACTTAGAGAAAACAGTACTTTACCACTCTCCTGCCTTTTCCATGGTTATTCTATTGGAAAAGAACGAGTTTTGGACAACTACCTTTCATTCTTGCCAAACTCTTTGCAGACCCCCGTGCAAGCTTTAGAACAAGATTTTGGATGTTTTCTTTCCTGGCAGAGTTTCTCCTTGCAAGATATGGTGGGGTGTGAAAAGCTTTTTGCTGAGTGTAGAGCGGCAAGACACGCAGAAGACGCAGATACGCAGCTCTCCGAAGCTAAGTGCCGGTCCCGGGCTTCTTTCGGCACAAACCGCTCTCAGAGCTCCCTGCGCTCGCCACAATGCTCTGTGTGCGAAGAAGCCGCTTCTTCGCCTCCGGGAGAAATCGGCGAGCGGCAGCTTCCCAAAGGCGAAGATGCAAGCTGCAGCACACAGGCACAGTGTGGGCAGCCTTCAGACTTAGAGAAAACAGTACTTTACCACTCTCCTGCCTTTTCCATGGTTATTCTATGGAAAAGAACGAGTTTTGGACAACTACCTTTCATTCTTGCCAAACTCTTTGCAGACCCCTGTGCAAGCTTTAGAACAAGATTTTGGATGTTTTCTTTCCTGGCAGAAGTTTCTCCTTGCAAGATATGGTGGAAAGCTTTTTGCTGAGTGTAGAGCGGCAAGACACGCAGAAGACGCAGATACGCAGCTCTCCGAAGCTAAGTGCCGGTCCCGGGCTTCTTTCGGCACAAACCGCTCTCAGGAGCTCCCTGCGCTCGCCACAATGCTCTGTGTGCGAAGAAGCCGCTTCTTCGCCTCCGGGAGAATCGGCGAGCGGCAGCTTCCCAAAGGCGAAGATGCAAGCTGCAGCACACAGGCACAGTGTGGGCAGCCTTCAGACTTAGAGAAAACAGTACTTTACCACTCTCCTGCCTTTTCCATGGTTATTCTATTGGAAAAGAACGAGTTTTGGACAACTACCTTTCATTCTTGCCAAACTCTTTGCAGACCCCGTGCAAGCTTAGAACAAGATTTTGGATGTTTTCTTTCCTGGCAGAGTTTCTCCTTGCAAGATATGGTGGAAAAGCTTTTTGCTGAGTGTAGAGCGGCAAGACACGCAGAAGACGCAGATACGCAGCTCTCCGAAGCTAAGGCCGGTCCCGGGCTTCTTTCGGCACAACCGCTCTCAGGAGCTCCCTGCGCTCGCCACAATGCTCTGTGTGCGAAGAAGCCGCTTCTTCGCCTCCGGGAGAATCGGCGAGCGGCAGCTTCCCAAAGGCGAAGATGCAAGCTGCAGCACACAGGCACAGTGTGGGCAGCCTTCAGACTTAGAGAAAACAGTACTTTACCACTCTCCTGCCTTTTCCATGGTTATTCTATTGGAAAAGAACGAGTTTTGGACAACTACCTTTCATTCTTGCCAAACTCTTTGCAGACCCCCGTGCAAGCTTTAGAACAAGATTTTGGATGTTTTCTTTCCTGGCAGAGTTTCTCCTTGCAAGATATGGTGGAGAAGCTTTTTGCTGAGTGTAGAGCGGCAAGACACGCAGAAGACGCAGATACGCAGCTCTCCGAAGCTAAGTGCCGGTCCCGGGCTTCTTTCGGCACAAACCGCTCTCAGGAGCTCCCCGCGCTCGCCACAATGCTCTGTGTGCGAAGAAGCCGCTTCTTCGCCTGCGGGAGAATCGGCGAGCGGCAGCTTCCCAAAGGCGAAGATGCAAGCTGCAGCACACAGGCACAGTGTGGGCAGCCTTCAGACTTAGAGAAAACAGTACTTTACCACTCTCCTGCCTTTTCCATGGTTATTCTATTGGAAAAGAACGAGTTTTGGACAACTACCTTTCATTCTTGCCAAACTCTTTGCAGACCCCCGTGCAAGCTTTAGAACAAGATTTTGGATGTTTCTTTCCTGGCAGAGTTTCTCCTTGCAAGATATGGTGGAGAAGCTTTTTGCTGAGTGTAGAGCGGCAAGACACGCAGAAGACGCAGATACGCAGCTCTCCGAAGCTAAGTGCCGGTCCCGGGCTTCTTTCGGCACAAACCGCTCTCAGGAGCTCCCCGCGCTCGCCACAATGCTCTGTGTGCGAAGAAGCCGCTTCTTCGCCTCCGGGAGAATCGGCGAGCGGCAGCTTCCCAAAGGCGAAGATGCAAGCTGCAGCACACAGGCACAGTGTGGGCAGCATTCAGACTTAGAGAAAACAGTACTTTACCACTCTCCTGCCTTTTCCATGGTTATTCTATTGGAAAAGAACGAGTTTTGACAACTACCTTTCATTCTTGCCAAACTCTTTGCAGACCTGCGTGCAAGCTTTAGAACAAGATTTTGGATGTTTTCTTTCCTGGCAGAGTTTCTCCTTGCAAGATATGGTGGAAAAGCTTTTTGCTGAGTGTAGAGCGGCAAGACACGCAGAAGACGCAGATACGCAGCTCTCCGAAGCTAAGTGCCGGTCCCGGGCTTCTTTCGGCACAAACCGCTCTCAGGAGCTCCCCGCGCTCGCCACAATGCTGTGTGTGCGAAGAAGCCGCTTCTTCGCCTCCGGGAGAATCGGCGAGCGGCAGCTTCCCAAAGGCGAAGATGCAAGCTGCAGCACACAGGCACAGTGTGGGCAGCATTCAGACTTAGAGAAAACAGTACTTTACCACTCTCCTGCCTTTTCCATGGTTATTCTATTGGAAAAGAACGAGTTTTGGACAACTACCTTTCATTCTTGCCAAACTCTTTGCAGACCTGCGTGCAAGCTTTAGAACAAGATTTTGGATGTTTTCTTTCCTGGCAGAGTTTCTCCTTGCAAGATATGGTGGAAAAGCTTTTTGCTGAGTGTAGAGCGGCAAGACACGCAGAAGACGCAGATACGCAGCTCTCCGAAGCTAAGTGCCGGTCCCGGGCTTCTTTCGGCACAAACCGCTCTCAGGAGCTCCCTGCGCTCGCCACAATGCTCTGTGTGCGAAGAAGCCGCTTCTTCGCCTCCGGGAGAATCGGCGAGCGGCAGCTTCCCAAAGGCGAAGATGCAAGCTGCAGCACACAGGCACAGTGTGGGCAGCCTTCAGACTTAGAGAAAACAGTACTTTACCACTCTCCTGCCTTTTCCATGGTTATTCTATTGGAAAAGAACGAGTTTTGGACAACTACCTTTCATTCTTGCCAAACTCTTTGCAGACCCCTGTGCAAGCTTTAGAACAAGATTTTGGATGTTTTCTTTCCTGGCAGAGTTTCTCCTTGCAAGATATGGTGGAAAAGCTTTTTGCTGAGTGTAGAGCGGCAAGACACGCAGAAGACGCAGATACGCAGCTCTCCGAAGCTAAGTGCCGGTCCCGGGCTTCTTTCGGCACAAACCGCTCTCAGGAGCTCCCTGCGCTCGCCACAATGCTCTGTGTGCGAAGAAGCCGCTTCTTCGCCTCCGGGAGAATCGGCGAGCGGCAGCTTCCCAAAGGCGAAGATGCAAGCTGCAGCACACAGGCACAGTGTGGGCAGCCTTCAGACTTAGAGAAAACAGTACTTTACCACTCTCCTGCCTTTTCCATGGGTATTCTATTGGAAAAGAACGAGTTTTGGACAACTACCTTTCATTCTTGCCAAACTCTTTGCAGACCCCCGTGCAAGCTTTAGAACAAGATTTTGGATGTTTTCTTTCCTGGCAGAGTTTCTCCTTGCAAGATATGGTGGAAAAGCTTTTTGCTGAGTGTAGAGCGGCAAGACACGCAGAAGACGCAGATACGCAGCTCTCCGAAGCTAAGTGCCGGTCCCGGGCTTCTTTTCGGCACAAACCGCTCTCAGGAGCTCCCTGCGCTCGCCACAATGCTCTGTGTGCGAAGAAGCCGCTTCTTCGCCTCCGGGAGAATCGGCGAGCGGCAGCTTCCCAAAGGCGAAGATGCAAGCTGCAGCACACAGGCACAGTGTGGGCAGCCTTCAGACTTAGAGAAAACAGTACTTTACCACTCTCCTGCCTTTTCCATGGTTATTCTATTGGAAAAGAACGAGTTTTGGACAACTACCTTTCATTCTTGCCAAACTCTTTGCAGACCCCCGTGCAAGCTTTAGAACAAGATTTTGGATGTTTTCTTTCCTGGCAGAGTTTCTCCTTGCAAGATATGGTGGAGAAGCTTTTTGCTGAGTGTAGAGCGGCAAGACACGCAGAAGACGCAGATACGCAGCTCTCCGAAGCTAAGTGCCGGTCCCGGGCTTCTTTCGGCACAAACCGCTCTCAGGAGCTCCCGCGCTCGGCCACAATGCTCTGTGTGCGAAGAAGCCGCTTCTTCGCCTCCGGGAGAATCGGCGA
The DNA here is from genome assembly GCF_037042795.1 of Molothrus aeneus. Classification (NCBI taxonomy): domain Eukaryota; kingdom Metazoa; phylum Chordata; class Aves; order Passeriformes; family Icteridae; genus Molothrus; species Molothrus aeneus. Next base: position 128,051 of record NW_027098888.1, on the reverse strand, counting down.
GCGGCAGCTTCCCAAAGGCGAAGATGCAAGCTGCAGCACACAGGCACAGTGTGGGCAGCCTTCAGACTTAGAGAAAACAGTACTTTACCACTCTCCTGCCTTTTCCATGGTTATTCTATTGGAAAAGAACGAGTTTTGGACAACTACCTTTCATTCTTGCCAAACTCTTTGCAGACCCCCGTGCAAGCTTTAGAACAAGATTTTGGATGTTTTCTTTCCTGGCAGAGTTTCTCCTTGCAAGATATGGTGGAGAAGCTTTTTGCTGAGTGTAGAGCGGCAAGACACGCAGAAGACGCAGATACGCAGCTCTCCGAAGCTAAGTGCCGGTCCCGGGCTTCTTTCGGCACAAACCGCTCTCAGGAGCTCCCCGCGCTCGCCACAATGCTCTGTGTGCGAAGAAGCCGCTTCTTCGCCTCCGGGAGAATCGGCGAGCGGCAGCTTCCCAAAGGCGAAGATGCAAGCTGCAGCACACAGGCACAGTGTGGGCAGCCTTCAGACTTAGAGAAAACAGTACTTTACCACTCTCCTGCCTTTTCCATGGTTATTCTATTGGAAAAGAACGAGTTTTGGACAACTACCTTTCATTCTTGCCAAACTCTTTGCAGACCTGCGTGCAAGCTTTAGAACAAGATTTTGGATGTTTTCTTTCCTGGCAGAGTTTCTCCTTGCAAGATATGGTGGAAAAGCTTTTTGCTGAGTGTAGAGCGGCAAGACACGCAGAAGACGCAGATACGCAGCTCTCCGAAGCTAAGTGCCGGTCCCGGGCTTCTTTCGGCACAAACCGCTCTCAGGAGCTCCCCGCGCTCGCCACAATGCTGTGTGTGCGAAGAAGCCGCTTCTTCGCCTCCGGGAGAATCGGCGAGCGGCAGCTTCCCAAAGGCGAAGATGCAAGCTGCAGCACACAGGCACAGTGTGGGCAGCATTCAGACTTAGAGAAACAGTACTTTACCACTCTCCTGCCTTTTCCATGGTTATTCTATTGGAAAAGAACGAGTTTTGGACAACTACCTTTCATTCTTGCCAAACTCTTTGCAGACCTGCGTGCAAGCTTTAGAACAAGATTTTGGATGTTTTCTTTCCTGGCAGAGTTTCTCCTTGCAAGATATGGTGGAAAAGCTTTTTGCTGAGTGTAGAGCGGCAAGACACGCAGAAGACGCAGATACGCAGCTCTCCGAAGCTAAGTGCCGGTCCCGGGCTTCTTTCGGCACAAACCGCTCTCAGGAGCTCCCTGCGCTCGCCACAATGCTCTGTGTGCGAAGAAGCCGCTTCTTCGCCTCCGGGAGAATCGGCGAGCGGCAGCTTCCCAAAGGCGAAGATGCAAGCTGCAGCACACAGGCACAGTGTGGGCAGCCTTCAGACTTCGAGAAAACAGTACTTTACCACTCTCCTGCCTTTTCCATGGTTATTCTATTGGAAAAGAACGAGTTTTGGACAACTACCTTTCATTCTTGCCAAACTCTTTGCAGACCCCTGTGCAAGCTTTAGAACAAGATTTTTGGATGTTTTCTTTCCTGGCAGAGTTTCTCCTTGCAAGATATGGTGGAAAAGCTTTTTGCTGAGTGTAGAGCGGCAAGACACGCAGAAGACGCAGATACGCAGCTCTCCGAAGCTAAGTGCCGGTCCCGGGCTTCTTTCGGCACAAACCGCTCTCAGGAGCTCCCTGCGCTCGCCACAATGCTCTGTGTGCGAAGAAGCCGCTTCTTCGCCTCCGGGAGAATCGGCGAGCGGCAGCTTCCCAAAGGCGAAGATGCAAGCTGCAGCACACAGGCACAGTGTGGGCAGCCTTCAGACTTAGAGAAAACAGTACTTTACCACTCTCCTGCCTTTTCCATGGGTATTCTATTGGAAAAGAACGAGTTTTGGACAACTACCTTTCATTCTTGCCAAACTCTTTGCAGACCCCCGTGCAAGCTTTAGAACAAGATTTTGGATGTTTTCTTTCCTGGCAGAGTTTCTCCTTGCAAGATATGGTGGAAAAGCTTTTTGCTGAGTGTAGAGCGGCAAGACACGCAGAAGACGCAGATACGCAGCTCTCCGAAGCTAAGTGCCGGTCCCGGGCTTCTTTCGGCACAAACCGCTCTCAGGAGCTCCCTGCGCTCGCCACAATGCTCTGTGTGCGAAGAAGCCGCTTCTTCGCCTCCGGGAGAATCGGCGAGCGGCAGCTTCCCAAAGGCGAAGATGCAAGCTGCAGCACACAGGCACAGTGTGGGCAGCCTTCAGACTTAGAGAAAACAGTACTTTACCACTCTCCTGCCTTTTCCATGGTTATTCTATTGGAAAAGAACGAGGTTTTGGACAACTACCTTTCATTCTTGCCAAACTCTTTGCAGACCCCCGTGCAAGCTTTAGAACAAGATTTTGGATGTTTTCTTTCCTGGCAGAGTTTCTCCTTGCAAGATATGGTGGGAAAAGCTTTTTGCTGAGTGTAGAGCGGCAAGACACGCAGAAGACGCAGATACGCAGCTCTCCGAAGCTAAGTGCCGGTCCCGGGCTTCTTTCGGCACAAACCGCTCTCAGGAGCTCCCCGCGCTCGCCACAATGCTCTGTGTGCGAAGAAGCCGCTTCTTCGCCTGCGGGAGAATCGGCGAGCGGCAGCTTCCCAAAGGCGAAGATGCAAGCTGCAGCACACAGGCACAGTGTGGGCAGCCTTCAGACTTAGAGAAAACAGTACTTTACCACTCTCCTGCCTTTTCCATGGTTATTCTATTGGAAAAGAACGAGTTTTGGACAACTACCTTTCATTCTTGCCAAACTCTTTGCAGACCCCCGTGCAAGCTTTAGAACAAGATTTTGGATGTTTTCTTTCCTGGCAGAGTTTCTCCTTGCAAGATATGGTGGAGAAGCTTTTTGCTGAGTGTAGAGCGGCAAGACACGCAGAAGACGCAGATACGCAGCTCTCCGAAGCTAAGTGCCGGTCCCGGGCTTCTTTCGGCACAAACCGCTCTCAGGAGCTCCCCGCGCTCGCCACAATGCTCTGTGTGCGAATAAGCCGCTTCTTCGCCTCCGGGAGAATCGGCGAGCGGCAGCTTCCCAAAGGCGAAGATGCAAGCTGCAGCACACAGGCACAGTGTGGGCAGCATTCAGACTTAGAGAAAACAGTACTTTACCACTCTCCTGCCTTTTCCATGGTTATTCTATTGGAAAAGAACGAGTTTTGGACAACTACCTTTCATTCTTGCCAAACTCTTTGCAGACCTGCGTGCAAGCTTTAGAACAAGATTTTGGATGTTTTCTTTCCTGGCAGAGTTTCTCCTTGCAAGATATGGTGGAGAAGCTTTTTGCTGAGTGTAGAGCGGCAAGACACGCAGAAGACGCAGATACGCAGCTCTCCGAAGCTAAGTGCCGGTCCCCGGGCTTCTTTCGGCACAAACCGCTCTCAGGAGCTCCCCGCGCTCGCCACAATGCTGTGTGTGCGAAGAAGCCGCTTCTTCGCCTCCGGGAGAATCGGCGAGCGGCAGCTTCCCAAAGGCGAAGATGCAAGCTGCAGCACACAGGGCACAGTGTGGGCAGCCTTCAGACTTAGAGAAAACAGTACTTTACCACTCTCCTGCCTTTTCCATGGTTATTCTATTGGAAAAGAACGAGTTTTGGACAACTACCTTTCATTCTTGCCAAACTCTTTGCAGACCTGCGTGCAAGCTTTAGAACAAGATTTTGGATGTTTTCTTTCCTGGCAGAGTTTCTCCTTGCAAGATATGGTGGAAAAGCTTTTTGCTGAGTGTAGAGCGGCAAGACACGCAGAAGACGCAGATACGCAGCTCTCCGAAGCTAAGTGCCGGTCCCGGGCTTCTTTCGGCACAACCGCTCTCAGGAGCTCCCTGCGCTCGCCACAATGCTCTGTGTGCGAAGAAGCCGCTTCTTCGCCTCCGGGAGAATCGGCGAGCGGCAGCTTCCCAAAGGCGAAGATGCAAGCTGCAGCACACAGGCACAGTGTGGGCAGCCTTCAGACTTAGAGAAAACAGTACTTTACCACTCTCCTGCCTTTTCCATGGTTATTCTATTGGAAAAGAACGAGTTTTGGACAACTACCTTTCATTCTTGCCAAACTCTTTGCAGACCCCCGTGCAAGCTTTAGAACAAGATTTTGGATGTTTTCTTTCCTGGCAGAGTTTCTCCTTGCAAGATATGGTGGAAAAGCTTTTTGCTGAGTGTAGAGCGGCAAGACACGCAGAAGACGCAGATACGCAGCTCTCCGAAGCTAAGTGCCGGTCCCGGGCTTCTTTCGGCACAAACCGCTCTCAGGAGCTCCCTGCGCTCGCCACAATGCTCTGTGTGCGAAGAAGCCGCTTCTTCGCCTCCGGGAGAATCGGCGAGCGACAGCTTCCCAAAGGCGAAGATGCAAGCTGCAGCACACAGGCACAGTGTGGGCAGCCTTCAGACTTCGAGAAAACAGTACTTTACCACTCTCCTGCCTTTTCCATGGTTATTCTATTGGAAAAGAACGAGTTTTGGACAACTACCTTTCATTCTTGCCAAACTCTTTGCAGACCTGCGTGCAAGCTTTAGAACAAGATTTTGGATGTTTTCTTTCCTGGCAGAGTTTCTCCTTGCAAGATATGGTGGAAAAGCTTTTTGCTGAGTGTAGAGCGGCAAGACACGCAGAAGACGCAGATACGCAGCTCTCCGAAGCTAAGTGCCGGTCCCGGGCTTCTTTCGGCACAAACCGCTCTCAGGAGCTCCCTGCGCTCGCCACAATGCTCTGTGTGCGAAGAAGCCGCTTCTTCGCCTCCGGGAGAATCGGCGAGCGGCAGCTTCCCAAAGGCGAAGATGCAAGCTGCAGCACACAGGCACAGTGTGGGCAGCCTTCAGACTTAGAGAAAACAGTACTTTACCACTCTCCTGCCTTTTCCATGGTTATTCTATTGGAAAAGAACGAGTTTGGACAACTACCTTTCATTCTTGCCAAACTCTTTGCAGACCCCCGTGCAAGCTTTAGAACAAGATTTTGGATGTTTTCTTTCCTGGCAGAGTTTCTCCTTGCAAGATATGGTGGAAAAGCTTTTTGCTGAGTGTAGAGCGGCAAGACACGCAGAAGACGCAGATACGCAGCTCTCCGAAGCTAAGTGCCGGTCCCGGGCTTCTTTTCGGCACAAACCGCTCTCAGGAGCTCCCTGCGCTCGCCACAATGCTCTGTGTGCGAAGAAGCCGCTTCTTCGCCTCCGGGAGAATCGGCGAGCGGCAGCTTCCCAAAGGCGAAGATGCAAGCTGCAGCACACAGGCACAGTGTGGGCAGCCTTCAGACTTCGAGAAAACAGTACTTTACCACTCTCCTGCCTTTTCCATGGTTATTCTATTGGAAAAGAACGAGTTTTGGACAACTACCTTTCATTCTTGCCAAACTCTTTGCAGACCCCCGTGCAAGCTTTAGAAACAAGATTTTGGATGTTTTCTTTCCTGGCAGAGTTTCTCCTTGCAAGATATGGTGGAAAAGCTTTTTGCTGAGTGTAGAGCGGCAAGAACACGCAGAAGACGCAGATACGCAGCTCTCCGAAGCTAAGTGCCGGTCCCGGGCTTCTTTCGGCACAAACCGCTCTCAGGAGCTCCCTGCGCTCGCCACAATGCTCTGTGTGCGAAGAAGCCGCTTCTTCGCCTCCGGGAGAATCGGCGAGCGGCAGCTTCCCAAAGGCGAAGATGCAAGCTGCAGCACACAGGCACAGTGTGGGCAGCCTTCAGACTTAGAGAAAACAGTACTTTACCACTCTCCTGCCTTTTCCATGGTTATTCTATTGGAAAAGAACGAGTTTTGGACAACTACCTTTCATTCTTGCCAAACTCTTTGCAGACCCCCGTGCAAGCTTTAGAACAAGATTTTGGATGTTTTCTTTCCTGGCAGAGTTTCTCCTTGCAAGATATGGTGGAGAAGCTTTTTGCTGAGTGTAGAGCGGCAAGACACGCAGAAGACGCAGATACGCAGCTCTCCGAAGCTAAGTGCCGGTCCCGGGCTTCTTTCGGCACAAACCGCTCTCAGGAGCTCCCCGCGCTCGCCACAATGCTCTGTGTGCGAAGAAGCCGCTTCTTCGCCTGCGGGAGAATCGGCGAGCGGCAGCTTCCCAAAGGCGAAGATGCAAGCTGCAGCACACAGGCACAGTGTGGGCAGCCTTCAGACTTAGAGAAAACAGTACTTTACCACTCTCCTGCCTTTTCCCATGGTTATTCTATTGGAAAAGAACGAGTTTTGGACAACTACCTTTCATTCTTGCCAAACTCTTTGCAGACCCCCGTGCAAGCTTTAGAACAAGATTTTGGATGTTTTCTTTCCTGGCAGAGTTTCTCCTTGCAAGATATGGTGGAGAAGCTTTTTGCTGAGTGTAGAGCGGCAAGACACGCAGAAGACGCAGATACGCAGCTCTCCGAAGCTAAGTGCCGGTCCCGGGCTTCTTTCGGTACAAACCGCTCTCAGGAGCTCCCTGCGCTCGCCACAATGCTCTGTGTGCGAAGAAGCCGCTTCTTCGCCTCCGGGAGAATCGGCGAGCGGCAGCTTCCCAAAGGCGAAGATGCAAGCTGCAGCACACAGGCACAGTGTGGGCAGCATTCAGACTTAGAGAAAACAGTACTTTACCACTCTCCTGCCTTTTCCATGGTTATTCTATTGGGAAAAGAACGAGTTTTGGACAACTACCTTTCATTCTTGCCAAACTCTTTGCAGACCCCCGTGCAAGCTTTAGAACAAGATTTTGGATGTTTTCTTTCCTGGCAGAGTTTCTCCTTGCAAGATATGGTGGACAAGCTTTTGCTGAGTGTAGAGCGGCAAGACACGCAGAAGACGCAGATACGCAGCTCTCCGAAGCTAAGTGCGGTCCCGGGCTTCTTTCGGCACAAACCGCTCTCAGGAGCTCCCCGCGCTCGCCACAATGCTCTGTGTGCGAAGAAGCCGCTTCTTCGCCTGCGGGAGAATCGGCGAGCGGCAGCTTCCCAAAGGCGAAGATGCAAGCTGCAGCACACAGGCACAGTGTGGGCAGCCTTCAGACTTAGAGAAAACAGTACTTTACCACTCTCCTGCCTTTTTCATGGTTATTCTATTGGAAAAGAACGAGTTTTGGACAACTACCTTTCATTCTTGCCAAACTCTTTGCAGACCCCCGTGCAAGCTTTAGAACAAGATTTTGGATGTTTTCTTTCCTGGCAGAGTTTCTCCTTGCAAGATATGGTGGAGAAGCTTTTTGCTGAGTGTAGAGCGGCAAGACACGCAGAAGACGCAGATCCGCAGCTCTCCGAAGCTAAGTGCCGGTCCCGGGCTTCTTTCGGCACAAACCGCTCTCAGGAGCTCCCTGCGCTCGCCACAATGCTCTGTGTGCGAAGAAGCCGCTTCTTCGCCTGCGGGAGAATCGGCGAGCGGCAGCTTCCCAAAGGCGAAGATGCAAGCTGCAGCACACAGGCACAGTGTGGGCAGCCTTCAGACTTAGAGAAAACAGTACTTTACCACTCTCCTGCCTTTTCCATGGTTATTCTATTGGAAAAGAACGAGTTTTGGACAACTACCTTTCATTCTTGCCAAACTCTTTGCAGACCCCCGTGCAAGCTTTAGAACAAGATTTTGGATGTTTTCTTTCCTGGCAGAGTTTCTCCTTGCAAGATATGGTGGACAAGCTTTTTGCTGAGTGTAGAGCGGCAAGACACGCAGAAGACGCAGATACGCAGCTCTCCGAAGCTAAGTGCCGGTCCCGGGCTTCTTTCGGCACAAACCGCTCTCAGGAGCTCCCTGCGCTAGCCACAATGCTCTGTGTGCGAAGAAGCCGCTTCTTCGCCTGCGGGAGAATCGGCGAGCGGCAGCTTCCCAAAGGCGAAGATGCAAGCTGCAGCACACAGGCACAGTGTGGGCAGCCTTCAGACTTAGAGAAAACAGTACTTTACCACTCTCCTGCCTTTTCCATGGTTATTCTATTGGAAAAGAACGAGTTTTGGACAACTACCTTTCATTCTTGCCAAACTCTGTGCAGACCCCTGTGCAAGCTTTAGAACAAGATTTTGGATGTTTTCTTTCCTGGCAGAGTTTCTCCTTGCAAGATATGGTGGAAAAGCTTTTTGCTGAGTGTAGAGCGGCAAGACACGCAGAAGACGCAGATACGCAGCTCTCCGAAGCTAAGTGCCGGTCCCGGGCTTCTTTCGGCACAAACCGCTCTCAGGAGCTCCCCGCGCTCGCCACAATGCTCTGTGTGCGAAGAAGCCGCTTCTTCGCCTCCGGGAGAATCGGCGAGCGGCAGCTTCCCAAAGGCGAAGATGCAAGCTGCAGCACACAGGCACAGTGTGGGCAGCCTTCAGACTTAGAGAAAACAGTACTTTACCACTCTCCTGCCTTTTCCATGGTTATTCTATTGGAAAAGAACGAGTTTTGGACAACTACCTTTCATTCTTGCCAAACTCTTTGCAGACCCCCGTGCAAGCTTTAGAACAAGATTTTGGATGTTTTCTTTCCTGGCAGAGTTTCTCCTTGCAAGATATGGTGGAAAAGCTTTTTGCTGAGTGTAGAGCGGCAAGACACGCAGAAGACGCAGATACGCAGCTCTCCGAAGCTAAGTGCCGGTCCCGGGCTTCTTTCGGCACAAACCGCTCTCAGGAGCTCCCTGCGCTCGCCACAATGCTCTGTGTGCGAAGAAGCCGCTTCTTCGCCTCCGGGAGAATCGGCGAGCGGCAGCTTCCCAAAGGCGAAGATGCAAGCTGCAGCACACAGGCACAGTGTGGGCAGCCTTCAGACTTAGAGAAAACAGTACTTTACCACTCTCCTGCCTTTTCCATGGTTATTCTATTGGAAAAGAACGAGTTTTGGACAACTACCTTTCATTCTTGCCAAACTCTTTGCAGACCCCCGTGCAAGCTTTAGAACAAGATTTTGGATGTTTTCTTTCCTGGCAGAGTTTCTCCTTGCAAGATATGGTGGAAAAGCTTTTTGCTGAGTGTAGAGCGGCAAGACACGCAGAAGACGCAGATACGCAGCTCTCCGAAGCTAAGTGCCGGTCCCGGGCTTCTTTCGGCACAAACCGCTCTCAGGAGCTCCCTGCGCTCGCCACAATGCTCTGTGTGCGAAGAAGCCGCTTCTTCGCCTCCGGGAGAATCGGCGAGCGGCAGCTTCCCAAAGGCGAAGATGCAAGCTGCAGCACACAGGCACAGTGTGGGCAGCCTTCAGACTTCGAGAAAACAGTACTTTACCACTCTCCTGCCTTTTCCATGGTTATTCTATTGGAAAAGAACGAGTTTTGGACAACTACCTTTCATTCTTGCCAAACTCTTTGCAGACCCCCGTGCAAGCTTTAGAACAAGATTTTGGATGTTTTCTTTCCTGGCAGAGTTTCTCCTTGCAAGATATGGTGGACAAGCTTTTTGCTGAGTGTAGAGCGGCAAGACACGCAGAAGACGCAGATACGCAGCTCTCCGAAGCTAAGTGCCGGTCCCGGGCTTCTTTCGGCACAAACTGCTCTCAGGAGCTCCCCGCGCTCGCCACAATGCTCTGTGTGCGAAGAAGCCGCTTCTTCGCCTCCGGGAGAATCGGCGAGCGGCAGCTTCCCAAAGGCGAAGATGCAAGCTGCAGCACACAGGCACAGTGTGGGCAGCCTTCAGACTTAGAGAAAACAGTACTTTACCACTCTCCTGCCTTTTCCATGGTTATTCTATTGGAAAAGAACGAGTTTTGGACAACTACCTTTCATTCTTGCCAAACTCTTTGCAGACCCCCGTGCAAGCTTTAGAACAAGATTTTGGATGTTTTCTTTCCTGGCAGAGTTTCTCCTTGCAAGATATGGTGGAAAAGCTTTTTGCTGAGTGTAGAGCGGCAAGACACGCAGAAGACGCAGATACGCAGCTCTCCGAAGCTAAGTGCCGGTCCCGGGCTTCTTTCGGCACAAACCGCTCTCAGGAGCTCCCTGCGCTCGCCACAATGCTCTGTGTGCGAAGAAGCCGCTTCTTCGCCTCCGGGAGAATCGGCGAGCGGCAGCTTCCCAAAGGCGAAGATGCAAGCTGCAGCACACAGGCACAGTGTGGGCAGCCTTCAGACTTCGAGAAAACAGTACTTTACCACTCTCCTGCCTTTTCCATGGTTATTCTATTGGAAAAGAACGAGTTTTGGACAACTACCTTTCATTCTTGCCAAACTCTTTGCAGACCCCCGTGCAAGCTTTAGAACAAGATTTTGGATGTTTTCTTTCCTGGCAGAGTTTCTCCTTGCAAGATATGGTGGAAAAGCTTTTTGCTGAGTGTAGAGCGGCAAGACACGCAGAAGACGCAGATACGCAGCTCTCCGAAGCTAAGTGCCGGTCCCGGGCTTCTTTCGGCACAAACCACTCTCAGGAGCTCCCTGCGCTCGCCACAATGCTCTGTGTGCGAAGAAGCCGCTTCTTCGCCTGCGGGAGAATCGGCGAGCGGCAGCTTCCCAAAGGCGAAGATGCAAGCTGCAGCACACAGGCACAGTGTGGGCAGCCTTCAGACTTAGAGAAAACAGTACTTTACCACTCTCCTGCCTTTTCCATGGTTATTCTATTGGAAAAGAACGAGTTTTGGACAACTACCTTTCATTCTTGCCAAACTCTTTGCAGACCCCCGTGCAAGCTTTAGAACAAGATTTTGGATGTTTTCTTTCCTGGCAGAGTTTCTCCTTGCAAGATATGGTGGAAAAGCTTTTTGCTGAGTGTAGAGCGGCAAGACACGCAGAAGACGCAGATACGCAGCTCTCCGAAGCTAAGTGCCGGTCCCGGGCTTCTTTCGGCACAAACCGCTCTCAGGAGCTCCCTGCGCTCGCCACAATGCTCTGTGTGCGAAGAAGCCGCTTCTTCGCCTGCGGGAGAATCGGCGAGCGGCAGCTTCCCAAAGGCGAAGATGCAAGCTGCAGCACACAGGCACAGTGTGGGCAGCCTTCAGACTTAGAGAAAACAGTACTTTACCACTCTCCTGCCTTTTCCATGGTTATTCTATTGGAAAAGAACGAGTTTTGGACAACTACCTTTCATTCTTGCCAAACTCTTTGCAGACCCCCGTGCAAGCTTTAGAACAAGATTTTGGATGTTTTCTTTCCTGGCAGAGTTTCTCCTTGCAAGATATGGTGGAAAAGCTTTTTGCTGAGTGTAGAGCGGCAAGACACGCAGAAGACGCAGATACGCAGCTCTCCGAAGCTAAGTGCCGGTCCCGGGCTTCTTTCGGCACAAACCGCTCTCAGGAGCTCCCTGCGCTCGCCACAATGCTCTGTGTGCGAAGAAGCCGCTTCTTCGCCTGCGGGAGAATCGGCGAGCGGCAGCTTCCCAAAGGCGAAGATGCAAGCTGCAGCACACAGGCACAGTGTGGGCAGCCTTCAGACTTAGAGAAAACAGTACTTTACCACTCTCCTGCCTTTTCCATGGTTATTCTATTGGAAAAGAACGAGTTTTGGACAACTACCTTTCATTCTTGCCAAACTCTTTGCAGACCCCCGTGCAAGCTTTAGAACAAGATTTTGGATGTTTTCTTTCCTGGCAGAGTTTCTCCTTGCAAGATATGGTGGAAAAGCTTTTTGCTGAGTGTAGAGCGGCAAGACACGCAGAAGACGCAGATACGCAGCTCTCCGAAGCTAAGTGCCGGTCCCGGGCTTCTTTCGGCACAAACCGCTCTCAGGAGCTCCCTGCGCTCGCCACAATGCTCTGTGTGCGAAGAAGCCGCTTCTTCGCCTCCGGGAGAATCGGCGAGCGGCAGCTTCCCAAAGGCGAAGATGCAAGCTGCAGCACACAGGCACAGTGTGGGCAGCCTTCAGACTTAGAGAAAACAGTGCTTTACCACTCTCCTGCCTTTTCCATGGTTATTCTATTGGAAAAGAACGAGTTTTGGACAACTACCTTTCATTCTTGCCAAACTCTTTGCAGACCCCCGTGCAAGCTTTAGAACAAGATTTTGGATGTTTTCTTTCCTGGCAGAGTTTCTCCTTGCAAGATATGGTGGAAAAGCTTTTTGCTGAGTGTAGAGCGGCAAGACACGCAGAAGACGCAGATACGCAGCTCTCCGAAGCTAAGTGCCGGTCCCGGGCTTCTTTCGGCACAAACCGCTCTCAGGAGCACCCTGCGCTCGCCACAATGCTCTGTGTGCGAAGAAGCCGCTTCTTCGCCTGCGGGAGAATCGGCGAGCGGCAGCTTCCCAAAGGCGAAGATGCAAGCTGCAGCACACAGGCACAGTGTGGGCAGCCTTCAGACTTAGAGAAAACAGTACTTTACCACTCTCCTGCCTTTTCCATGGTTATTCTATTGGAAAAGAACGAGTTTTGGACAACTACCTTTCATTCTTGCCAAACTCTTTGCAGACCCCCGTGCAAGCTTTAGAACAAGATTTTGGATGTTTTCTTTCCTGGCAGAGTTTCTCCTTGCAAGATATGGTGGAGAAGCTTTTTGCTGAGTGTAGAGCGGCAAGACACGCAGAAGACGCAGATACGCAGCTCTCCGAAGCTAAGTGCCGGTCCCGGGCTTCTTTCGGCACAAACCGCTCTCAGGAGCACCCTGCGCTCGCCACAATGCTCTGTGTGCGAAGAAGCCGCTTCTTCGCCTGCGGGAGAATCGGCGAGCGGCAGCTTCCCAAAGGCGAAGATGCAAGCTGCAGCACACAGGCACAGTGTGGGCAGCCTTCAGACTTAGAGAAAACAGTACTTTACCACTCTCCTGCCTTTTCCATGGTTATTCTATTGGAAAAGAACGAGTTTTGGACAACTACCTTTCATTCTTGCCAAACTCTTTGCAGACCCCCGTGCAAGCTTTAGAACAAGATTTTGGATGTTTTCTTTCCTGGCAGAGTTTCTCCTTGCAAGATATGGTGGAGAAGCTTTTTGCTGAGTGTAGAGCGGCAAGACACGCAGAAGACGCAGATACGCAGCTCTCCGAAGCTAAGTGCCGGTCCCGGGCTTCTTTCGGCACAAACCGCTCTCAGGAGCTCCCTGCGCTCGCCACAATGCTCTGTGTGCGAAGAAGCCGCTTCTTCGCCTCCGGGAGAATCGGCGAGCGGCAGCTTCCCAAAGGCGAAGATGCAAGCTGCAGCACACAGGCACAGTGTGGGCAGCATTCAGACTTAGAGAAAACAGTACTTTACCACTCTCCTGCCTTTTCCATGGTTATTCTATTGGAAAAGAACGAGTTTTGGACAACTACCTTTCATTCTTGCCAAACTCTTTGCAGACCCCCATGCAAGCTTTAGAACAAGATTTTGGATGTTTTCTTTCCTGGCAGAGTTTCTCCTTGCAAGATATGGTGGAGAAGCTTTTTGCTGAGTGTAGAGCGGCAAGACACGCAGAAGACGCAGATACGCAGCTCTCCGAAGCTAAGTGCCGGTCCCGGGCTTCTTTCGGCACAAACCGCTCTCAGGAGCTCCCCGCGCTCGCCACAATGCTCTGTGTGCGAAGAAGCCGCTTCTTCGCCTCCGGGAGAATCGGCGAGCGGCAGCTTCCCAAAGGCGAAGATGCAAGCTGCAGCACACAGGCACAGTGTGGGCAGCCTTCAGACTTAGAGAAAACAGTACTTTACCACTCTCCTGCCTTTTCCATGGTTATTCTATTGGAAAAGAACGAGTTTTGGACAACTACCTTTCATTCTTGCCAAACTCTTTGCAGACCTGCGTGCAAGCTTTAGAACAAGATTTTGGATGTTTTCTTTCCTGGCAGAGTTTCTCCTTGCAAGATATGGTGGAAAAGCTTTTTGCTGAGTGTAGAGCGGCAAGACACGCAGAAGACGCAGATACGCAGCTCTCCGAAGCTAAGTGCCGGTCCCGGGCTTCTTTCGGCACAAACCGCTCTCAGGAGCTCCCTGCGCTCGCCACAATGCTCTGTGTGCGAAGAAGCCGCTTCTTCGCCTCCGGGAGAATCGGCGAGCGGCAGCTTCCCAAAGGCGAAGATGCAAGCTGCAGCACACAGGCACAGTGTGGGCAGCCTTCAGACTTAGAGAAAACAGTACTTTACCACTCTCCTGCCTTTTCCATGGTTATTCTATTGGAAAAGAACGAGTTTTGGACAACTACCTTTCATTCTTGCCAAACTCTTTGCAGACCCCCGTGCAAGCTTTAGAACAAGATTTTGGATGTTTTCTTTCCTGGCAGAGTTTCTCCTTGCAAGATATGGTGGAGAATCTTTTTTCTGAGTGTAGAGCGGCAAGACACGCAGAAGACGCAGATACGCAGCTCTCCGAAGCTAAGTGCCGGTCCCGGGCTTCTTTCGGCACAAACCGCTCTCAGGAGCTCCCTGCGCTCGCCACAATGCTCTGTGTGCGAAGAAGCCGCTTCTTCGCCTGCGGGAGAATCGGCGAGCGGCAGCTTCCCAAAGGCGAAGATGCAAGCTGCAGCACACAGGCACAGTGTGGGCAGCCTTCAGACTTAGAGAAAACAGTACTTTACCACTCTCCTGCCTTTTCCATGGTTATTCTATTGGAAAAGAACGAGTTTTGGACAACTACCTTTCATTCTTGCCAAACTCTTTGCAGACCCCCGTGCAAGCTTTAGAACAAGATTTTGGATGTTTTCTTTCCTGGCAGAGTTTCTCCTTGCAAGATATGGTGGAAAAGCTTTTTGCTGAGTGTAGAGCGGCAAGACACGCAGAAGACGCAGATACGCAGCTCTCCGAAGCTAAGTGCCGGTCCCGGGCTTCTTTCGGCACAAACCGCTCTCAGGAGCTCCCTGCGCTCGCCACAATGCTCTGTGTGCGAAGAAGCCGCTTCTTCGCCTCCGGGAGAATCGGCGAGCGGCAGCTTCCCAAAGGCGAAGATGCAAGCTGCAGCACACAGGCACAGTGTGGGCAGCCTTCAGACTTAGAGAAAACAGTGCTTTACCACTCTCCTGCCTTTTCCATGGTTATTCTATTGGAAAAGAACGAGTTTTGGACAACTACCTTTCATTCTTGCCAAACTCTTTGCAGACCCCCGTGCAAGCTTTAGAACAAGATTTTGGATGTTTTCTTTCCTGGCAGAGTTTCTCCTTGCAAGATATGGTGGAGAAGCTTTTTGCTGAGTGTAGAGCGGCAAGACACGCAGAAGACGCAGATACGCAGCTCTCCGAAGCTAAGTGCCGGTCCCGGGCTTCTTTCGGCACAAACCGCTCTCAGGAGCACCCTGCGCTCGCCACAATGCTCTGTGTGCGAAGAAGCCGCTTCTTCGCCTCCGGGAGAATCGGCGAGCGGCAGCTTCCCAAAGGCGAAGATGCAAGCTGCAGCACACAGGCACAGTGTGGGCAGCCTTCAGACTTAGAGAAAACAGTACTTTACCACTCTCCTGCCTTTTCCATGGTTATTCTATTGGAAAAGAACGAGTTTTGGACAACTACCTTTCATTCTTGCCAAACTCTTTGCAGACCCCCGTGCAAGCTTTAGAACAAGATTTTGGATGTTTTCTTTCCTGGCAGAGTTTCTCCTTGCAAGATATGGTGGAAAAGCTTTTTGCTGAGTGTAGAGCGGCAAGACACGCAGAAGACGCAGATACGCAGCTCTCCGAAGCTAAGTGCCGGTCCCGGGCTTCTTTCGGCACAAACCGCTCTCAGGAGCTCCCTGCGCTCGCCACAATGCTCTGTGTGCGAAGAAGCCGCTTCTTCGCCTGCGGGAGAATCGGCGAGCGGCAGCTTCCCAAAGGCGAAGATGCAAGCTGCAGCACACAGGCACAGTGTGGGCAGCCTTCAGACTTAGAGAAAACAGTACTTTACCACTCTCCTGCCTTTTCCATGGTTATTCTATTGGAAAAGAACGAGTTTTGGACAACTACCTTTCATTCTTGCCAAACTCTTTGCAGACCCCCGTGCAAGCTTTAGAACAAGATTTTGGATGTTTTCTTTCCTGGCAGAGTTTCTCCTTGCAAGATATGGTGGAAAAGCTTTTTGCTGAGTGTAGAGCGGCAAGACACGCAGAAGACGCAGATACGCAGCTCTCCGAAGCTAAGTGCCGGTCCCGGGCTTCTTTCGGCACAAACCGCTCTCAGGAGCTCCCTGCGCTCGCCACAATGCTCTGTGTGCGAAGAAGCCGCTTCTTCGCCTGCGGGAGAATCGGCGAGCGGCAGCTTCCCAAAGGCGAAGATGCAAGCTGCAGCACACAGGCACAGTGTGGGCAGCCTTCAGACTTAGAGAAAACAGTACTTTACCACTCTCCTGCCTTTTCCATGGTTATTCTATTGGAAAAGAACGAGTTTTGGACAACTACCTTTCATTCTTGCCAAACTCTTTGCAGACCCCCGTGCAAGCTTTAGAACAAGATTTTGGATGTTTTCTTTCCTGGCAGAGTTTCTCCTTGCAAGATATGGTGGAAAAGCTTTTTGCTGAGTGTAGAGCGGCAAGACACGCAGAAGACGCAGATACGCAGCTCTCCGAAGCTAAGTGCCGGTCCCGGGCTTCTTTCGGCACAAACCGCTCTCAGGAGCTCCCTGCGCTCGCCACAATGCTCTGTGTGCGAAGAAGCCGCTTCTTCGCCTCCGGGAGAATCGGCGAGCGGCAGCTTCCCAAAGGCGAAGATGCAAGCTGCAGCACACAGGCACAGTGTGGGCAGCCTTCAGACTTAGAGAAAACAGTGCTTTACCACTCTCCTGCCTTTTCCATGGTTATTCTATTGGAAAAGAACGAGTTTTGGACAACTACCTTTCATTCTTGCCAAACTCTTTGCAGACCCCCGTGCAAGCTTTAGAACAAGATTTTGGATGTTTTCTTTCCTGGCAGAGTTTCTCCTTGCAAGATATGGTGGAAAAGCTTTTTGCTGAGTGTAGAGCGGCAAGACACGCAGAAGACGCAGATACGCAGCTCTCCGAAGCTAAGTGCCGGTCCCGGGCTTCTTTCGGCACAAACCGCTCTCAGGAGCACCCTGCGCTCGCCACAATGCTCTGTGTGCGAAGAAGCCGCTTCTTCGCCTGCGGGAGAATCGGCGAGCGGCAGCTTCCCAAAGGCGAAGATGCAAGCTGCAGCACACAGGCACAGTGTGGGCAGCCTTCAGACTTAGAGAAAACAGTACTTTACCACTCTCCTGCCTTTTCCATGGTTATTCTATTGGAAAAGAACGAGTTTTGGACAACTACCTTTCATTCTTGCCAAACTCTTTGCAGACCCCCGTGCAAGCTTTAGAACAAGATTTTGGATGTTTTCTTTCCTGGCAGAGTTTCTCCTTGCAAGATATGGTGGAGAAGCTTTTTGCTGAGTGTAGAGCGGCAAGACACGCAGAAGACGCAGATACGCAGCTCTCCGAAGCTAAGTGCCGGTCCCGGGCTTCTTTCGGCACAAACCGCTCTCAGGAGCACCCTGCGCTCGCCACAATGCTCTGTGTGCGAAGAAGCCGCTTCTTCGCCTGCGGGAGAATCGGCGAGCGGCAGCTTCCCAAAGGCGAAGATGCAAGCTGCAGCACACAGGCACAGTGTGGGCAGCCTTCAGACTTAGAGAAAACAGTACTTTACCACTCTCCTGCCTTTTCCATGGTTATTCTATTGGAAAAGAACGAGTTTTGGACAACTACCTTTCATTCTTGCCAAACTCTTTGCAGACCCCCGTGCAAGCTTTAGAACAAGATTTTGGATGTTTTCTTTCCTGGCAGAGTTTCTCCTTGCAAGATATGGTGGAGAAGCTTTTTGCTGAGTGTAGAGCGGCAAGACACGCAGAAGACGCAGATACGCAGCTCTCCGAAGCTAAGTGCCGGTCCCGGGCTTCTTTCGGCACAAACCGCTCTCAGGAGCTCCCCGCGCTCGCCACAATGCTCTGTGTGCGAAGAAGCCGCTTCTTCGCCTCCGGGAGAATCGGCGAGCGGCAGCTTCCCAAAGGCGAAGATGCAAGCTGCAGCACACAGGCACAGTGTGGGCAGCATTCAGACTTAGAGAAAACAGTACTTTACCACTCTCCTGCCTTTTCCATGGTTATTCTATTGGAAAAGAACGAGTTTTGGACAACTACCTTTCATTCTTGCCAAACTCTTTGCAGACCCCCGTGCAAGCTTTAGAACAAGATTTTGGATGTTTTCTTTCCTGGCAGAGTTTCTCCTTGCAAGATATGGTGGAGAAGCTTTTTGCTGAGTGTAGAGCGGCAAGACACGCAGAAGACGCAGATACG
This sequence comes from Molothrus aeneus, assembly GCF_037042795.1. Lineage (NCBI taxonomy): Eukaryota > Metazoa > Chordata > Aves > Passeriformes > Icteridae > Molothrus > Molothrus aeneus. The sequence continues at coordinate 110,072 of NW_027098888.1, read as the reverse complement.
CAGCTCTCCGAAGCTAAGTGCCGGTCCCGGGCTTCTTTCGGCACAAACCGCTCTCAGGAGCTCCCTGCGCTCGCCACAATGCTCTGTGTGCGAAGAAGCCGCTTCTTCGCCTCCGGGAGAATCGGCGAGCGGCAGCTTCCCAAAGGCGAAGATGCAAGCTGCAGCACACAGGCCCAGTGTGGGCAGCCTTCAGACTTAGAGAAAACAGTACTTTACCACTCTCCTGCCTTTTCCATGGTTATTCTATTGGAAAAGAACGAGTTTTGGACAACTACCTTTCATTCTTGCCAAACTCTTTGCAGACCCCCATGCAAGCTTTAGAACAAGATTTTGGATGTTTTCTTTCCTGGCAGAGTTTCTCCTTGCAAGATATGGTGGAGAAGCTTTTTGCTGAGTGTAGAGCGGCAAGACACGCAGAAGACGCAGATACGCAGCTCTCCGAAGCTAAGTGCCGGTCCCGGGCTTCTTTCGGCACAAACCGCTCTCAGGAGCTCCCCGCGCTCGCCACAATGCTCTGTGTGCGAAGAAGCCGCTTCTTCGCCTCCGGGAGAATCGGCGAGCGGCAGCTTCCCAAAGGCGAAGATGCAAGCTGCAGCACACAGGCACAGTGTGGGCAGCCTTCAGACTTAGAGAAAACAGTACTTTACCACTCTCCTGCCTTTTCCATGGTTATTCTATTGGAAAAGAACGAGTTTTGGACAACTACCTTTCATTCTTGCCAAACTCTTTGCAGACCTGCGTGCAAGCTTTAGAACAATATTTTGGATGTTTTCTTTCCTGGCAGAGTTTCTCCTTGCAAGATATGGTGGAAAAGCTTTTTGCTGAGTGTAGAGCGGCAAGACACGCAGAAGACGCAGATACGCAGCTCTCCGAAGCTAAGTGCCGGTCCCGGGCTTCTTTCGGCACAAACCGCTCTCAGGAGCACCCTGCGCTCGCCACAATGCTCTGTGTGCGAAGAAGCCGCTTCTTCGCCTCCGGGAGAATCGGCGAGCGGCAGCTTCCCAAAGGCGAAGATGCAAGCTGCAGCACACAGGCACAGTGTGGGCAGCCTTCAGACTTAGAGAAAACAGTACTTTACCACTCTCCTGCCTTTTCCATGGTTATTCTATTGGAAAAGAACGAGTTTTGGACAACTACCTTTCATTCTTGCCAAACTCTTTGCAGACCCCCGTGCAAGCTTTAGAACAAGATTTTGGATGTTTTCTTTCCTGGCAGAGTTTCTCCTTGCAAGATATGGTGGAGAATCTTTTTTCTGAGTGTAGAGCGGCAAGACACGCAGAAGACGCAGATACGCAGCTCTCCGAAGCTAAGTGCCGGTCCCGGGCTTCTTTCGGCACAAACCGCTCTCAGGAGCTCCCTGCGCTCGCCACAATGCTCTGTGTGCGAAGAAGCCGCTTCTTCGCCTCCGGGAGAATGGGCGAGCGGCAGCTTCCCAAAGGCGAAGATGCAAGCTGCAGCACACAGGCACAGTGTGGGCAGCCTTCAGACTTAGAGAAAACAGTACTTTACCACTCTCCTGCCTTTTCCATGGTTATTCTATTGGAAAAGAACGAGTTTTGGACAACTACCTTTCATTCTTGCCAAACTCTTTGCAGACCCCCGTGCAAGCTTTAGAACAAGATTTTGGATGTTTTCTTTCCTGGCAGAGTTTCTCCTTGCAAGATATGGTGGAAAAGCTTTTTGCTGAGTGTAGAGCGGCAAGACACGCAGAAGACGCAGATACGCAGCTCTCCGAAGCTAAGTGCCGGTCCCGGGCTTCTTTCGGCACAAACCGCTCTCAGGAGCTCCCTGCGCTCGCCACAATGCTCTGTGTGCGAAGAAGCCGCTTCTTCGCCTCCGGGAGAATCGGCGAGCGGCAGCTTCCCAAAGGCGAAGATGCAAGCTGCAGCACACAGGCACAGTGTGGGCAGCCTTCAGACTTAGAGAAAACAGTGCTTTACCACTCTCCTGCCTTTTCCATGGTTATTCTATTGGAAAAGAACGAGTTTTGGACAACTACCTTTCATTCTTGCCAAACTCTTTGCAGACCCCCGTGCAAGCTTTAGAACAAGATTTTGGATGTTTTCTTTCCTGGCAGAGTTTCTCCTTGCAAGATATGGTGGAGAAGCTTTTTGCTGAGTGTAGAGCGGCAAGACACGCAGAAGACGCAGATACGCAGCTCTCCGAAGCTAAGTGCCGGTCCCGGGCTTCTTTCGGCACAAACCGCTCTCAGGAGCACCCTGCGCTCGCCACAATGCTCTGTGTGCGAAGAAGCCGCTTCTTCGCCTCCGGGAGAATCGGCGAGCGGCAGCTTCCCAAAGGCGAAGATGCAAGCTGCAGCACACAGGCACAGTGTGGGCAGCCTTCAGACTTAGAGAAAACAGTACTTTACCACTCTCCTGCCTTTTCCATGGTTATTCTATTGGAAAAGAACGAGTTTTGGACAACTACCTTTCATTCTTGCCAAACTCTTTGCAGACCCCCGTGCAAGCTTTAGAACAAGATTTTGGATGTTTTCTTTCCTGGCAGAGTTTCTCCTTGCAAGATATGGTGGAAAAGCTTTTTGGCTGAGTGTAGAGCGGCAAGACACGCAGAAGACGCAGATACGCAGCTCTCCGAAGCTAAGTGCCGGTCCCGGGCTTCTTTCGGCACAAACCGCTCTCAGGAGCTCCCTGCGCTCGCCACAATGCTCTGTGTGCGAAGAAGCCGCTTCTTCGCCTCCGGGAGAATCGGCGAGCGGCAGCTTCCCAAAGGCGAAGATGCAAGCTGCAGCAAACAGGCCCAGTGTGGGCAGCCTTCAGACTTAGAGAAAACAGTACTTTACCACTCTCCTGCCTTTTCCATGGTTATTCTATTGGAAAAGAACGAGTTTTGGACAACTACCTTTCATTCTTGCCAAACTCTTTGCAGACCCCCGTGCAAGCTTTAGAACAAGATTTTGGATGTTTTCTTTCCTGGCAGAGTTTCTCCTTGCAAGATATGTTGGAGAAGCTTTTTGCTGAGTGTAGAGCGGCAAGACACGCAGAAGACGCAGATACGCAGCTCTCCGAAGCTAAGTGCCGGTCCCGGGCTTCTTTCGGCACAAACCGCTCTCAGGAGCTCCCCGCGCTCGCCACAATGCTCTGTGTGCGAAGAAGCCGCTTCTTCGCCTCCGGGAGAATCGGCGAGCGGCAGCTTCCCAAAGGCGAAGATGCAAGCTGCAGCACACAGGCACAGTGTGGGCAGCCTTCAGACTTAGAGAAAACAGTACTTTACCACTCTCCTGCCTTTTCCATGGTTATTCTATTGGAAAAGAACGAGTTTTGGACAACTACCTTTCATTCTTGCCAAACTCTTTGCAGACCCCCGTGCAAGCTTTAGAACAAGATTTTGGATGTTTTCTTTCCTGGCAGAGTTTCTCCTTGCAAGATATGGTGGAGAATCTTTTTTCTGAGTGTAGAGCGGCAAGACACGCAGAAGACGCAGATACGCAGCTCTCCGAAGCTAAGTGCCGGTCCCGGGCTTCTTTCGGCACAAACCGCTCTCAGGAGCTCCCTGCGCTCGCCACAATGCTCTGTGTGCGAAGAAGCCGCTTCTTCGCCTCCGGGAGAATCGGCGAGCGGCAGCTTCCCAAAGGCGAAGATGCAAGCTGCAGCACACAGGCACAGTGTGGGCAGCCTTCAGACTTAGAGAAAACAGTACTTTACCACTCTCCTGCCTTTTCCATGGTTATTCTATTGGAAAAGAACGAGTTTTGGACAACTACCTTTCATTCTTGCCAAACTCTTTGCAGACCCCCGTGCAAGCTTTAGAACAAGATTTTGGATGTTTTCTTTCCTGGCAGAGTTTCTCCTTGCAAGATATGGTGGAAAAGCTTTTGGCTGAGTGTAGAGCGGCAAGACACGCAGAAGACGCAGATACGCAGCTCTCCGAAGCTAAGTGCCGGTCCCGGGCTTCTTTCGGCACAAACCGCTCTCAGGAGCTCCCTGCGCTCGCCACAATGCTCTGTGTGCGAAGAAGCCGCTTCTTCGCCTCCGGGAGAATCGGCGAGCGGCAGCTTCCCAAAGGCGAAGATGCAAGCTGCAGCACACAGGCACAGTGTGGGCAGCCTTCAGACTTAGAGAAAACAGTGCTTTACCACTCTCCTGCCTTTTCCATGGTTATTCTATTGGAAAAGAACGAGTTTTGGACAACTACCTTTCATTCTTGCCAAACTCTTTGCAGACCCCCGTGCAAGCTTTAGAACAAGATTTTGGATGTTTTCTTTCCTGGCAGAGTTTCTCCTTGCAAGATATGGTGGAGAAGCTTTTTGCTGAGTGTAGAGCGGCAAGACACGCAGAAGACGCAGATACGCAGCTCTCCGAAGCTAAGTGCCGGTCCCGGGCTTCTTTCGGCACAAACCGCTCTCAGGAGCACCCTGCGCTCGCCACAATGCTCTGTGTGCGAAGAAGCCGCTTCTTCGCCTCCGGGAGAATCGGCGAGCGGCAGCTTCCCAAAGGCGAAGATGCAAGCTGCAGCACACAGGCACAGTGTGGGCAGCCTTCAGACTTAGAGAAAACAGTACTTTACCACTCTCCTGCCTTTTCCATGGTTATTCTATTGGAAAAGAACGAGTTTTGGACAACTACCTTTCATTCTTGCCAAACTCTTTGCAGACCCCCGTGCAAGCTTTAGAACAAGATTTTGGATGTTTTCTTTCCTGGCAGAGTTTCTCCTTGCAAGATATGGTGGAGAAGCTTTTTGCTGAGTGTAGAGCGGCAAGACACGCAGAAGACGCAGATACGCAGCTCTCCGAAGCTAAGTGCCGGTCCCGGGCTTCTTTCGGCACAAACCGCTCTCAGGAGCTCCCCGCGCTCGCCACAATGCTCTGTGTGCGAAGAAGCCGCTTCTTCGCCTGCGGGAGAATCGGCGAGCGGCAGCTTCCCAAAGGCGAAGATGCAAGCTGCAGCACACAGGCACAGTGTGGGCAGCATTCAGACTTAGAGAAAACAGTACTTTACCACTCTCCTGCCTTTTCCATGGTTATTCTATTGGAAAAGAACGAGTTTTGGACAACTACCTTTCATTCTTGCCAAACTCTTTGCAGACCCCCGTGCAAGCTTTAGAACAAGATTTTGGATGTTTTCTTTCCTGGCAGAGTTTCTCCTTGCAAGATATGGTGGAAAAGCTTTTTGGCTGAGTGTAGAGCGGCAAGACACGCAGAAGACGCAGATACGCAGCTCTCCGAAGCTAAGTGCCGGTCCCGGGCTTCTTTCGGCACAAACCGCTCTCAGGAGCTCCCTGCGCTCGCCACAATGCTCTGTGTGCGAAGAAGCCGCTTCTTCGCCTCCGGGAGAATCGGCGAGCGGCAGCTTCCCAAAGGCGAAGATGCAAGCTGCAGCAAACAGGCCCAGTGTGGGCAGCCTTCAGACTTAGAGAAAACAGTACTTTACCACTCTCCTGCCTTTTCCATGGTTATTCTATTGGAAAAGAACGAGTTTTGGACAACTACCTTTCATTCTTGCCAAACTCTTTGCAGACCCCCGTGCAAGCTTTAGAACAAGATTTTGGATGTTTTCTTTCCTGGCAGAGTTTCTCCTTGCAAGATATGGTGGAGAAGCTTTTTGCTGAGTGTAGAGCGGCAAGACACGCAGAAGACGCAGATACGCAGCTCTCCGAAGCTAAGTGCCGGTCCCGGGCTTCTTTCGGCACAAACCGCTCTCAGGAGCTCCCCGCGCTCGCCACAATGCTCTGTGTGCGAAGAAGCCGCTTCTTCGCCTGCGGGAGAATCGGCGAGCGGCAGCTTCCCAAAGGCGAAGATGCAAGCTGCAGCACACAGGCACAGTGTGGGCAGCCTTCAGACTTAGAGAAAACAGTACTTTACCACTCTCCTGCCTTTTCCATGGTTATTCTATTGGAAAAGAACGAGTTTTGGACAACTACCTTTCATTCTTGCCAAACTCTTTGCAGACCTGCGTGCAAGCTTTAGAACAAGATTTTGGATGTTTTCTTTCCTGGCAGAGTTTCTCCTTGCAAGATATGGTGGAAAAGCTTTTTGCTGAGTGTAGAGCGGCAAGACACGCAGAAGACGCAGATACGCAGCTCTCCGAAGCTAAGTGCCGGTCCCGGGCTTCTTTCGGCACAAACCGCTCTCAGGAGCTCCCTGCGCTCGCCACAATGCTCTGTGTGCGAAGAAGCCGCTTCTTCGCCTGCGGGAGAATCGGCGAGCGGCAGCTTCCCAAAGGCGAAGATGCAAGCTGCAGCACACAGGCACAGTGTGGGCAGCCTTCAGACTTAGAGAAAACAGTACTTTACCACTCTCCTGCCTTTTCCATGGTTATTCTATTGGAAAAGAACGAGTTTTGGACAACTACCTTTCATTCTTGCCAAACTCTTTGCAGACCCCCGTGCAAGCTTTAGAACAAGATTTTGGATGTTTTCTTTCCTGGCAGAGTTTCTCCTTGCAAGATATGGTGGAAAAGCTTTTTGCTGAGTGTAGAGCGGCAAGACACGCAGAAGACGCAGATACGCAGCTCTCCGAAGCTAAGTGCCGGTCCCGGGCTTCTTTCGGCACAAACCGCTCTCAGGAGCTCCCTGCGCTCGCCACAATGCTCTGTGTGCGAAGAAGCCGCTTCTTCGCCTGCGGGAGAATCGGCGAGCGGCAGCTTCCCAAAGGCGAAGATGCAAGCTGCAGCACACAGGCACAGTGTGGGCAGCCTTCAGACTTAGAGAAAACAGTACTTTACCACTCTCCTGCCTTTTCCATGGTTATTCTATTGGAAAAGAACGAGTTTTGGACAACTACCTTTCATTCTTGCCAAACTCTTTGCAGACCTGCGTGCAAGCTTTAGAACAATATTTTGGATGTTTTCTTTCCTGGCAGAGTTTCTCCTTGCAAGATATGGTGGAAAAGCTTTTTGCTGAGTGTAGAGCGGCAAGACACGCAGAAGACGCAGATACGCAGCTCTCCGAAGCTAAGTGCCGGTCCCGGGCTTCTTTCGGCACAAACCGCTCTCAGGAGCTCCCTGCGCTCGCCACAATGCTCTGTGTGCGAAGAAGCCGCTTCTTCGCCTGCGGGAGAATCGGCGAGCGGCAGCTTCCCAAAGGCGAAGATGCAAGCTGCAGCACACAGGCACAGTGTGGGCAGCCTTCAGACTTAGAGAAAACAGTGCTTTACCACTCTCCTGCCTTTTCCATGGTTATTCTATTGGAAAAGAACGAGTTTTGGACAACTACCTTTCATTCTTGCCAAACTCTTTGCAGACCCCCGTGCAAGCTTTAGAACAAGATTTTGGATGTTTTCTTTCCTGGCAGAGTTTCTCCTTGCAAGATATGGTGGAGAAGCTTTTTGCTGAGTGTAGAGCGGCAAGACACGCAGAAGACGCAGATACGCAGCTCTCCGAAGCTAAGTGCCGGTCCCGGGCTTCTTTCGGCACAAACCGCTCTCAGGAGCTCCCCGCGCTCGCCACAATGCTCTGTGTGCGAAGAAGCCGCTTCTTCGCCTCCGGGAGAATCGGCGAGCGGCAGCTTCCCAAAGGCGAAGATGCAAGCTGCAGCACACAGGCACAGTGTGGGCAGCCTTCAGACTTAGAGAAAACAGTGCTTTACCACTCTCCTGCCTTTTCCATGGTTATTCTATTGGAAAAGAACGAGTTTTGGACAACTACCTTTCATTCTTGCCAAACTCTTTGCAGACCCCCGTGCAAGCTTTAGAACAAGATTTTGGATGTTTTCTTTCCTGGCAGAGTTTCTCCTTGCAAGATATGGTGGAAAAGCTTTTTGCTGAGTGTAGAGCGGCAAGACACGCAGAAGACGCAGATACGCAGCTCTCCGAAGCTAAGTGCCGGTCCCGGGCTTCTTTCGGCACAAACCGCTCTCAGGAGCACCCTGCGCTCGCCACAATGCTCTGTGTGCGAAGAAGCCGCTTCTTCGCCTCCGGGAGAATCGGCGAGCGGCAGCTTCCCAAAGGCGAAGATGCAAGCTGCAGCACACAGGCACAGTGTGGGCAGCCTTCAGACTTAGAGAAAACAGTACTTTACCACTCTCCTGCCTTTTCCATGGTTATTCTATTGGAAAAGAACGAGTTTTGGACAACTACCTTTCATTCTTGCCAAACTCTTTGCAGACCCCCGTGCAAGCTTTAGAACAAGATTTTGGATGTTTTCTTTCCTGGCAGAGTTTCTCCTTGCAAGATATGGTGGAGAAGCTTTTTGCTGAGTGTAGAGCGGCAAGACACGCAGAAGACGCAGATACGCAGCTCTCCGAAGCTGTGCCGGTCCCGGGCTTCTTTCGGCACAAACCGCTCTCAGGAGCTCCCTGCGCTCGCCACAATGCTCTGTGTGCGAAGAAGCCGCTTCTTCGCCTGCGGGAGAATCGGCGAGCGGCAGCTTCCCAAAGGCGAAGATGCAAGCTGCAGCACACAGGCACAGTGTGGGCAGCCTTCAGACTTAGAGAAAACAGTACTTTACCACTCTCCTGCCTTTTCCATGGTTATTCTATTGGAAAAGAACGAGTTTTGGACAACTACCTTTCATTCTTGCCAAACTCTTTGCAGACCCCCGTGCAAGCTTTAGAACAAGATTTTGGATGTTTTCTTTCCTGGCAGAGTTTCTCCTTGCAAGATATGGTGGAAAAGCTTTTGGCTGAGTGTAGAGCGGCAAGACACGCAGAAGACGCAGATACGCAGCTCTCCGAAGCTAAGTGCCGGTCCCGGGCTTCTTTCGGCACAAACCGCTCTCAGGAGCTCCCTGCGCTCGCCACAATGCTCTGTGTGCGAAGAAGCCGCTTCTTCGCCTCCGGGAGAATCGGAGAGCGGCAGCTTCCCAAAGGCGAAGATGCAAGCTGCAGCACACAGGCACAGTGTGGGCAGCCTTCAGACTTAGAGAAAACAGTGCTTTACCACTCTCCTGCCTTTTCCATGGTTATTCTATTGGAAAAGAACGAGTTTTGGACAACTACCTTTCATTCTTGCCAAACTCTTTGCAGACCCCCGTGCAAGCTTTAGAACAAGATTTTGGATGTTTTCTTTCCTGGCAGAGTTTCTCCTTGCAAGATATGGTGGAGAAGCTTTTTGCTGAGTGTAGAGCGGCAAGACACGCAGAAGACGCAGATACGCAGCTCTCCGAAGCTAAGTGCCGGTCCCGGGCTTCTTTCGGCACAAACCGCTCTCAGGAGCTCCCCGCGCTCGCCACAATGCTGTGTGTGCGAAGAAGCCGCTTCTTCGCCTCCGGGAGAATCGGCGAGCGGCAGCTTCCCAAAGGCGAAGATGCAAGCTGCAGCACACAGGCACAGTGTGGGCAGCCTTCAGACTTAGAGAAAACAGTACTTTACCACTCTCCTGCCTTTTCCATGGTTATTCTATTGGAAAAGAACGAGTTTTGGACAACTACCTTTCATTCTTGCCAAACTCTTTGCAGACCCCCGTGCAAGCTTTAGAACAAGATTTTGGATGTTTTCTTTCCTGGCAGAGTTTCTCCTTGCAAGATATGGTGGAAAAGCTTTTTGCTGAGTGTAGAGCGGCAAGACACGCAGAAGACGCAGATACGCAGCTCTCCGAAGCTAAGTGCCGGTCCCGGGCTTCTTTCGGCACAAACCGCTCTCAGGAGCTCCCCGCGCTCGCCACAATGCTGTGTGTGCGAAGAAGCTGCTTCTTCGCCTCCGGGAGAATCGGCGAGCGGCAGCTTCCCAAAGGCGAAGATGCAAGCTGCAGCACACAGGCACAGTGTGGGCAGCATTCAGACTTAGAGAAAACAGTACTTTACCACTCTCCTGCCTTTTCCATGGTTATTCTATTGGAAAAGAACGAGTTTTGGACAACTACCTTTCATTCTTGCCAAACTCTTTGCAGACCCCCGTGCAAGCTTTAGAACAAGATTTTGGATGTTTTCTTTCCTGGCAGAGTTTCTCCTTGCAAGATATGGTGGACAAGCTTTTTGCTGAGTGTAGAGCGGCAAGACACGCAGAAGACGCAGATACGCAGCTCTCCGAAGCTAAGTGCCGGTCCCGGGCTTCTTTCGGCACAAACCGCTCTCAGGAGCTCCCTGCGCTCGCCACAATGCTCTGTGTGCAAAGAAGCCGCTTCTTCGCCTGCGGGAGAATCAGCGAGCGGCAGCTTCCCAAAGGCGAAGATGCAAGCTGCAGCACACAGGCACAGTGTGGGCAGCCTTCAGACTTAGAGAAAACAGTACTTTACCACTCTCCTGCCTTTTCCATGGTTATTCTATTGGAAAAGAACGAGTTTTGGACAACTACCTTTCATTCTTGCCAAACTCTTTGCAGACCCCCGTGCAAGCTTTAGAACAAGATTTTGGATGTTTTCTTTCCTGGCAGAGTTTCTCCTTGCAAGATATGGTGGAAAAGCTTTTTGCTGAGTGTAGAGCGGCAAGACACGCAGAAGACGCAGATACGCAGCTCTCCGAAGCTAAGTGCCGGTCCCGGGCTTCTTTCGGCACAAACCGCTCTCAGGAGCTCCCTGCACTCGCCACAATGCTCTGTGTGCGAAGAAGCCGCTTCTTCGCCTGCGGGAGAATCGGCGAGCGGCAGCTTCCCAAAGGCGAAGATGCAAGCTGCAGCACACAGGCACAGTGTGGGCAGCCTTCAGACTTAGAGAAAACAGTACTTTACCACTCTCCTGCCTTTTCCATGGTTATTCTATTGGAAAAGAACGAGTTTTGGACAACTACCTTTCATTCTTGCCAAACTCTTTGCAGACCCCCGTGCAAGCTTTAGAACAAGATTTTGGATGTTTTCTTTCCTGGCAGAGTTTCTCCTTGCAAGATATGGTGGAGAAGCTTTTTGCTGAGTGTAGAGCGGCAAGACACGCAGAAGACGCAGATACGCAGCTCTCCGAAGCTAAGTGCCGGTCCCGGGCTTCTTTCGGCACAAACCGCTCTCAGGAGCTCCCTGCGCTCGCCACAATGCTCTGTGTGAGAAGAAGCCGCTTCTTCGCCTCCGGGAGAATCGGCGAGCGGCAGCTTCCCAAAGGCGAAGATGCAAGCTGCAGCACACAGGCACAGTGTGGGCAGCCTTCAGACTTAGAGAAAACAGTACTTTACCACTCTCCTGCCTTTTCCATGGTTATTCTATTGGAAAAGAACGAGTTTTGGACAACTACCTTTCATTCTTGCCAAACTCTTTGCAGACCCCCGTGCAAGCTTTAGAACAAGATTTTGGATGTTTTCTTTCCTGGCAGAGTTTCTCCTTGCAAGATATGGTGGAGAAGCTTTTTGCTGAGTGTAGAGCGGCAAGACACGCAGAAGACGCAGATACGCAGCTCTCCGAAGCTAAGTGCCGGTCCCGGGCTTCTTTCGGCACAAACCGCTCTCAGGAGCTCCCCGCGCTCGCCACAATGCTGTGTGTGCGAAGAAGCCGCTTCTTCGCCTCCGGGAGAATCGGCGAGCGGCAGCTTCCCAAAGGCGAAGATGCAAGCTGCAGCACACAGGCACAGTGTGGGCAGCATTCAGACTTAGAGAAAACAGTACTTTACCACTCTCCTGCCTTTTCCATGGTTATTCTATTGGAAAAGAACGAGTTTTGGACAACTACCTTTCATTCTTGCCAAACTCTTTGCAGACCCCCGTGCAAGCTTTAGAACAAGATTTTGGATGTTTTCTTTCCTGGCAGAGTTTCTCCTTGCAAGATATGGTGGAAAAGCTTTTTGCTGAGTGTAGAGCGGCAAGACACGCAGAAGACGCAGATACGCAGCTCTCCGAAGCTAAGTGCCGGTCCCGGGCTTCTTTCGGCACAAACCGCTCTCAGGAGCTCCCCGCGCTCGCCACAATGCTGTGTGTGCGAAGAAGCCGCTTCTTCGCCTCCGGGAGAATCGGCGAGCGGCAGCTTCCCAAAGGCGAAGATGCAAGCTGCAGCACACAGGCACAGTGTGGGCAGCCTTCAGACTTAGAGAAAACAGTACTTTACCACTCTCCTGCCTTTTCCATGGTTATTCTATTGGAAAAGAACGAGTTTTGGACAACTACCTTTCATTCTTGCCAAACTCTTTGCAGACCCCCGTGCAAGCTTTAGAACAAGATTTTGGATGTTTTCTTTCCTGGCAGAGTTTCTCCTTGCAAGATATGGTGGACAAGCTTTTTGCTGAGTGTAGAGCGGCAAGACACGCAGAAGACGCAGATACGCAGCTCTCCGAAGCTAAGTGCCGGTCCCGGGCTTCTTTCGGCACAAACCACTCTCAGGAGCTCCCTGCGCTCGCCACAATGCTCTGTGTGCGAAGAAGCCGCTTCTTCGCCTCCGGGAGAATCGGCGAGCGGCAGCTTCCCAAAGGCGAAGATGCAAGCTGCAGCACACAGGCACAGTGTGGGCAGCCTTCAGACTTAGAGAAAACAGTACTTTACCACTCTCCTGCCTTTTCCATGGTTATTCTATTGGAAAAGAACGAGTTTTGGACAACTACCTTTCATTCTTGCCAAACTCTTTGCAGACCCCCGTGCAAGCTTTAGAACAAGATTTTGGATGTTTTCTTTCCTGGCAGAGTTTCTCCTTGCAAGATATGGTGGAAAAGCTTTTTGCTGAGTGTAGAGCGGCAAGACACGCAGAAGACGCAGATACGCAGCTCTCCGAAGCTAAGTGCCGGTCCCGGGCTTCTTTCGGCACAAACCGCTCTCAGGAGCTCCCTGCGCTCGCCACAATGCTCTGTGTGCGAAGAAGCCGCTTCTTCGCCTGCGGGAGAATCGGTGAGCGGCAGCTTCCCAAAGGCGAAGATGCAAGCTGCAGCACACAGGCACAGTGTGGGCAGCCTTCAGACTTAGAGAAAACAGTACTTTACCACTCTCCTGCCTTTTCCATGGTTATTCTATTGGAAAAGAACGAGTTTTGGACAACTACCTTTCATTCTTGCCAAACTCTTTGCAGACCCCCGTGCAAGCTTTAGAACAAGATTTTGGATGTTTTCTTTCCTGGCAGAGTTTCTCCTTGCAAGATATGGTGGAGAAGCTTTTTGCTGAGTGTAGAGCGGCAAGACACGCAGAAGACGCAGATACGCAGCTCTCCGAAGCTAAGTGCCGGTCCCGGGCTTCTTTCGGCACAAACCGCTCTCAGGAGCTCCCCGCGCTCGCCACAATGCTGTGTGTGCGAAGAAGCCGCTTCTTCGCCTCCGGGAGAATCGGCGAGCGGCAGCTTCCCAAAGGCGAAGATGCAAGCTGCAGCACACAGGCACAGTGTGGGCAGCATTCAGACTTAGAGAAAACAGTACTTTACCACTCTCCTGCCTTTTCCATGGTTATTCTATTGGAAAAGAACGAGTTTTGGACAACTACCTTTCATTCTTGCCAAACTCTTTGCAGACCCCCGTGCAAGCTTTAGAACAAGATTTTGGATGTTTTCTTTCCTGGCAGAGTTTCTCCTTGCAAGATATGGTGGAAAAGCTTTTTGCTGAGTGTAGAGCGGCAAGACACGCAGAAGACGCAGATACGCAGCTCTCCGAAGCTAAGTGCCGGTCCCGGGCTTCTTTCGGCACAAACCGCTCTCAGGAGCTCCCTGGGCTCGCCACAATGCTCTGTGTGCGAAGAAGCCGCTTCTTCGCCTCCGGGAGAATCGGCGAGCGGCAGCTTCCCAAAGGCGAAGATGCAAGCTGCAGCACACAGGCACAGTGTGGGCAGCCTTCAGACTTAGAGAAAACAGTACTTTACCACTCTCCTGCCTTTTCCATGGTTATTCTATTGGAAAAGAACGAGTTTTGGACAACTACCTTTCATTCTTGCCAAACTCTTTGCAGACCCCCGTGCAAGCTTTAGAACAAGATTTTGGATGTTTTCTTTCCTGGCAGAGTTTCTCCTTGCAAGATATGGTGGAAAAGCTTTTTGCTGAGTGTAGAGCGGCAAGACACGCAGAAGACGCAGATACGCAGCTCTCCGAAGCTAAGTGCCGGTCCCGGGCTTCTTTCGGCACAAACCGCTCTCAGGAGCTCCCTGCGCTCGCCACAATGCTCTGTGTGAGAAGAAGCCGCTTCTTCGCCTCCGGGAGAATCGGCGAGCGGCAGCTTCCCAAAGGCGAAGATGCAAGCCGCAGCACACAGGCACAGTGTGGGCAGCCTTCAGACTTAGAGAAAACAGTACTTTACCACTCTCCTGCCTTTTCCATGGTTATTCTATTGGAAAAGAACGAGTTTTGGACAACTACCTTTCATTCTTGCCAAACTCTTTGCAGACCTGCGTGCAAGCTTTAGAACAAGATTTTGGATGTTTTCTTTCCTGGCAGAGTTTCTCCTTGCAAGATATGGTGGAAAAGCTTTTTGCTGAGTGTAGAGCGGCAAGACACGCAGAAGACGCAGATACGCAGCTCTCCGAAGCTAAGTGCCGGTCCCGGGCTTCTTTCGGCACAAACCGCTCTCAGGAGCTCCCTGCGCTCGCCACAATGCTCTGTGTGCGAAGAAGCCGCTTCTTCGCCTGCGGGAGAATCAGCGAGCGGCAGCTTCCCAAAGGCGAAGATGCAAGCTGCAGCACACAGGCACAGTGTGGGCAGCCTTCAGACTTAGAGAAAACAGTACTTTACCACTCTCCTGCCTTTTCCATGGTTATTCTATTGGAAAAGAACGAGTTTGGGACAACTACCTTTCATTCTTGCCAAACTCTTTGCAGACCCCCGTGCAAGCTTTAGAACAAGATTTTGGATGTTTTCTTTCCTGGCAGAGTTTCTCCTTGCAAGATATGGTGGAAAAGCTTTTTGCTGAGTGTAGAGCGGCAAGACACGCAGAAGACGCAGATACGCAGCTCTCCGAAGCTAAGTGCCGGTCCCGGGCTTCTTTCGGCACAAACCGCTCTCAGGAGCTCCCCGCGCTCGCCACAATGCTCTGTGTGCGAAGAAGCCGCTTCTTCGCCTCTGGGAGAATCGGCGAGCGGCAGCTTCCCAAAGGCGAAGATGCAAGCTGCAGCACACAGGCACAGTGTGGGCAGCCTTCAGACTTAGAGAAAACAGTACTTTACCACTCTCCTGCCTTTTCCATGGTTATTCTATTGGAAAAGAACGAGTTTTGGACAACTACCTTTCATTCTTGCCAAACTCTTTGCAGACCCCCGTGCAAGCTTTAGAACAAGATTTTGGATGTTTTCTTTCCTGGCAGAGTTTCTCCTTGCAAGATATGGTGGACAAGCTTTTTGCTGAGTGTAGAGCGGCAAGACACGCAGAAGACGCAGATACGCAGCTCTCCGAAGCTAAGTGCCGGTCCCGGGCTTCTTTCGGCACAAACCGCTCTCAGGAGCTCCCCGCGCTCGCCACAATGCTCTGTGTGCGAAGAAGCCGCTTCTTCGCCTGCGGGAGAATCGGCGAGCGGCAGCTTCCCAAAGGCGAAGATGCAAGCTGCAGCACACAGGCACAGTGTGGGCAGCCTTCAGACTTAGAGAAAACAGTACTTTACCACTCTCCTGCCTTTTCCATGGTTATTCTATTGGAAAAGAACGAGTTTTGGACAACTACCTTTCATTCTTGCCAAACTCTTTGCAGACCCCCGTGCAAGCTTTAGAACAAGATTTTGGATGTTTTCTTTCCTGGCAGAGTTTCTCCTTGCAAGATATGGTGGAAAAGCTTTTTGCTGAGTGTAGAGCGGCAAGACACGCAGAAGACGCAGATACGCAGCTCTCCGAAGCTAAGTGCCGGTCCCGGGCTTCTTTCGGCACAAACCGCTCTCAGGAGCTCCCCGCGCTCGCCACAATGCTCTGTGTGCGAAGAAGCCGCTTCTTCGCCTCCGGGAGAATCGGCGAGCGGCAGCTTCCCAAAGGCGAAGATGCAAGCTGCAGCACACAGGCACAGTGTGGGCAGCATTCAGACTTAGAGAAAACAGTACTTTACCACTCTCCTGCCTTTTCCATGGTTATTCTATTGGAAAAGAACGAGTTTTGGACAACTACCTTTCATTCTTGCCAAACTCTTTGCAGACCCCCGTGCAAGCTTTAGAACAAGATTTTGGATGTTTTCTTTCCTGGCAGAGTTTCTCCTTGCAAGATATGGTGGAAAAGCTTTTTGCTGAGTGTAGAGAGGCAAGACACGCAGAAGACGCAGATACGCAGCTCTCCGAAGCTAAGTGCCGGTCCCGGGCTTCTTTCGGCACAAACCGCTCTCAGGAGCTCCCTGCGCTCGCCACAATGCTCTGTGTGCGAAGAAGCCGCTTCTTCGCCTGCGGGAGAATCGGCGAGCGGCAGCTTCCCAAAGGCGAAGATGCAAGCTGCAGCACACAGGCACAGTGTGGGCAGCCTTCAGACTTAGAGAAAACAGTACTTTACCACTCTCCTGCCTTTTCCATGGTTATTCTATTGGAAAAGAACGAGTTTTGGACAACTACCTTTCATTCTTGCCAAACTCTTTGCAGACCCCCGTGCAAGCTTTAGAACAAGATTTTGGATGTTTTCTTTCCTGGCAGAGTTTCTCCTTGCAAGATATGGTGGAAAAGCTTTTTGCTGAGTGTAGAGAGGCAAGACACGCAGAAGACGCAGATACGCAGCTCTCCGAAGCTAAGTGCCGGTCCCGGGCTTCTTTCGGCACAAACCGCTCTCAGGAGCTCCCTGCGCTCGCCACAATGCTCTGTGTGCGAAGAAGCCGCTTCTTCGCCTGCGGGAGAATCGGCGAGCGGCAGCTTCCCAAAGGCGAAGATGCAAGCTGCAGCACACAGGCACAGTGTGGGCAGCCTTCAGACTTAGAGAAAACAGTACTTTACCACTCTCCTGCCTTTTCCATGCTTATTCTATTGGAAAAGAACGAGTTTTGGACAACTACCTTTCATTCTTGCCAAACTCTTTGCAGACCCCCGTGCAAGCTTTAGAACAAGATTTTGGATGTTTTCTTTCCTGGCAGAGTTTCTCCTTGCAAGATATGGTGGAGAAGCTTTTTGCTGAGTGTAGAGCGGCAAGACACGCAGAAGACGCAGATACGCAGCTCTCCGAA
Organism: Molothrus aeneus; assembly: GCF_037042795.1. Classification (NCBI taxonomy): domain Eukaryota; kingdom Metazoa; phylum Chordata; class Aves; order Passeriformes; family Icteridae; genus Molothrus; species Molothrus aeneus. The sequence goes on along the minus strand of NW_027098888.1, from coordinate 93,251 downwards.
GCTAAGTGCCGGTCCCGGGCTTCTTTCGGCACAAACCGCTCTCAGGAGCTCCCTGCGCTCGCCACAATGCTCTGTGTGCGAAGAAGCCGCTTCTTCGCCTGCGGGAGAATCGGCGAGCGGCAGCTTCCCAAAGGCGAAGATGCAAGCTGCAGCACACAGGCACAGTGTGGGCAGCCTTCAGACTTAGAGAAAACAGTGCTTTACCACTCTCCTGCCTTTTCCATGGTTATTCTATTGGAAAAGAACGAGTTTTGGACAACTACCTTTCATTCTTGCCAAACTCTTTGCAGACCCCCGTGCAAGCTTTAGAACAAGATTTTGGATGTTTTCTTTCCTGGCAGAGTTTCTCCTTGCAAGATATGGTGGAAAAGCTTTTTGCTGAGTGTAGAGAGGCAAGACACGCAGAAGACGCAGATACGCAGCTCTCCGAAGCTAAGTGCCGGTCCCGGGCTTCTTTCGGCACAAACCGCTCTCAGGAGCTCCCCGCGCTCGCCACAATGCTCTGTGTGCGAAGAAGCCGCTTCTTCGCCTCCGGGAGAATCGGCGAGCGGCAGCTTCCCAAAGGCGAAGATGCAAGCTGCAGCACACAGGCACAGTGTGGGCAGCCTTCAGACTTAGAGAAAACAGTACTTTACCACTCTCCTGCCTTTTCCATGGTTATTCTATTGGAAAAGAACGAGTTTTGGACAACTACCTTTCATTCTTGCCAAACTCTTTGCAGACCCCCGTGCAAGCTTTAGAACAAGATTTTGGATGTTTTCTTTCCTGGCAGAGTTTCTCCTTGCAAGATATGGTGGAAAAGCTTTTTGCTGAGTGTAGAGCGGCAAGACACGCAGAAGACGCAGATACGCAGCTCTCCGAAGCTAAGTGCCGGTCCCGGGCTTCTTTCGGCACAAACCGCTCTCAGGAGCTCCCCGCGCTCGCCACAATGCTCTGTGTGCGAAGAAGCCGCTTCTTCGCCTGCGGGAGAATCGGCGAGCGGCAGCTTCCCAAAGGCGAAGATGCAAGCTGCAGCACACAGGCACAGTGTGGGCAGCCTTCAGACTTAGAGAAAACAGTACTTTACCACTCTCCTGCCTTTTCCATGGTTATTCTATTGGAAAAGAACGAGTTTTGGACAACTACCTTTCATTCTTGCCAAACTCTTTGCAGACCCCCGTGCAAGCTTTAGAACAAGATTTTGGATGTTTTCTTTCCTGGCAGAGTTTCTCCTTGCAAGATATGGTGGAAAAGCTTTTTGCTGAGTGTAGAGCGGCAAGACACGCAGAAGACGCAGATACGCAGCTCTCCGAAGCTAAGTGCCGGTCCCGGGCTTCTTTCGGCACAAACCGCTCTCAGGAGCTCCCTGCGCTCGCCACAATGCTGTGTGTGCGAAGAAGCCGCTTCTTCGCCTCCGGGAGAATCGGCGAGCGGCAGCTTCCCAAAGGCGAAGATGCAAGCTGCAGCACACAGGCACAGTGTGGGCAGCATTCAGACTTAGAGAAAACAGTACTTTACCACTCTCCTGCCTTTTCCATGGTTATTCTATTGGAAAAGAACGAGTTTTGGACAACTACCTTTCATTCTTGCCAAACTCTTTGCAGACCCCCGTGCAAGCTTTAGAACAAGATTTTGGATGTTTTCTTTCCTGGCAGAGTTTCTCCTTGCAAGATATGGTGGAAAAGCTTTTTGCTGAGTGTAGAGCGGCAAGACACGCAGAAGACGCAGATACGCAGCTCTCCGAAGCTAAGTGCCGGTCCCGGGCTTCTTTCGGAACAAACCGCTCTCAGGAGCTCCCCGCGCTCGCCACAATGCTCTGTGTGCGAAGAAGCCGCTTCTTCGCCTGCGGGAGAATCGGCGAGCGGCAGCTTCCCAAAGGCGAAGATGCAAGCTGCAGCACACAGGCACAGTGTGGGCAGCCTTCAGACTTAGAGAAAACAGTACTTTACCACTCTCCTGCCTTTTCCATGGTTATTCTATTGGAAAAGAACGAGTTTTGGACAACTACCTTTCATTCTTGCCAAACTCTTTGCAGACCCCCGTGCAAGCTTTAGAACAAGATTTTGGATGTTTTCTTTCCTGGCAGAGTTTCTCCTTGCAAGATATGGTGGAAAAGCTTTTTGCTGAGTGTAGAGAGGCAAGACACGCAGAAGACGCAGATACGCAGCTCTCCGAAGCTAAGTGCCGGTCCCGGGCTTCTTTCGGCACAAACCGCTCTCAGGAGCTCCCCGCGCTCGCCACAATGCTCTGTGTGCGAAGAAGCCGCTTCTTCGCCTCCGGGAGAATCGGCGAGCGGCAGCTTCCCAAAGGCGAAGATGCAAGCTGCAGCACACAGGCACAGTGTGGGCAGCCTTCAGACTTAGAGAAAACAGTACTTTACCACTCTCCTGCCTTTTCCATGGTTATTCTATTGGAAAAGAACGAGTTTTGGACAACTACCTTTCATTCTTGCCAAACTCTTTGCAGACCCCCGTGCAAGCTTTAGAACAAGATTTTGGATGTTTTCTTTCCTGGCAGAGTTTCTCCTTGCAAGATATGGTGGAAAAGCTTTTTGCTGAGTGTAGAGCGGCAAGACACGCAGAAGACGCAGATACGCAGCTCTCCGAAGCTAAGTGCCGGTCCCGGGCTTCTTTCGGCACAAACCGCTCTCAGGAGCTCCCTGCGCTCGCCACAATGCTCTGTGTGCGAAGAAGCCGCTTCTTCGCCTCCGGGAGAATCGGCGAGCGGCAGCTTCCCAAAGGCGAAGATGCAAGCTGCAGCACACAGGCACAGTGTGGGCAGCCTTCAGACTTAGAGAAAACAGTACTTTACCACTCTCCTGCCTTTTCCATGGTTATTCTATTGGAAAAGAACGAGTTTTGGACAACTACCTTTCATTCTTGCCAAACTCTTTGCAGACCCCCGTGCAAGCTTTAGAACAAGATTTTGGATGTTTTCTTTCCTGGCAGAGTTTCTCCTTGCAAGATATGGTGGAAAAGCTTTTTGCTGAGTGTAGAGCGGCAAGACACGCAGAAGACGCAGATACGCAGCTCTCCGAAGCTAAGTGCCGGTCCCGGGCTTCTTTCGGCACAAACCGCTCTCAGGAGCTCCCTGCGCTCGCCACAATGCTCTGTGTGCGAAGAAGCCGCTTCTTCGCCTCCGGGAGAATCGGCGAGCGGCAGCTTCCCAAAGGCGAAGATGCAAGCTGCAGCACACAGGCACAGTGTGGGCAGCCTTCAGACTTAGAGAAAACAGTACTTTACCACTCTCCTGCCTTTTCCATGGTTATTCTATTGGAAAAGAACGAGTTTTGGACAACTACCTTTCATTCTTGCCAAACTCTTTGCAGACCCCCGTGCAAGCTTTTGAACAAGATTTTGGATGTTTTCTTTCCTGGCAGAGTTTCTCCTTGCAAGATATGGTGGAAAAGCTTTTTGCTGAGTGTAGAGCGGCAAGACACGCAGAAGACGCAGATACGCAGCTCTCCGAAGCTAAGTGCCGGTCCCGGGCTTCTTTCGGCACAAACCGCTCTCAGGAGCTCCCTGCGCTCGCCACAATGCTCTGTGTGCGAAGAAGCCGCTTCTTCGCCTGCGGGAGAATCGGCGAGCGGCAGCTTCCCAAAGGCGAAGATGCAAGCTGCAGCACACAGGCACAGTGTGGGCAGCCTTCAGACTTAGAGAAAACAGTACTTTACCACTCTCCTGCCTTTTCCATGGTTATTCTATTGGAAAAGAACGAGTTTTGGACAACTACCTTTCATTCTTGCCAAACTCTTTGCAGACCCCCGTGCAAGCTTTAGAACAAGATTTTGGATGTTTTCTTTCCTGGCAGAGTTTCTCCTTGCAAGATATGGTGGAAAAGCTTTTTGCTGAGTGTAGAGCGGCAAGACACGCAGAAGACGCAGATACGCAGCTCTCCGAAGCTAAGTGCCGGTCCCGGGCTTCTTTCGGCACAAACCGCTCTCAGGAGCTCCCTGCGCTCGCCACAATGCTGTGTGTGCGAAGAAGCCGCTTCTTCGCCTCCGGGAGAATCGGCGAGCGGCAGCTTCCCAAAGGCGAAGATGCAAGCTGCAGCACACAGGCACAGTGTGGGCAGCCTTCAGACTTAGAGAAAACAGTACTTTACCACTCTCCTGCCTTTTCCATGGTTATTCTATTGGAAAAGAACGAGTTTTGGACAACTACCTTTCATTCTTGCCAAACTCTTTGCAGACCTGCGTGCAAGCTTTAGAACAAGATTTTGGATGTTTTCTTTCCTGGCAGAGTTTCTCCTTGCAAGATATGGTGGAAAAGCTTTTTGCTGAGTGTAGAGCGGCAAGACACGCAGAAGACGCAGATACGCAGCTCTCCGAAGCTAAGTGCCGGTCCCGGGCTTCTTTCGGCACAAACCGCTCTCAGGAGCTCCCTGCGCTCGCCACAATGCTCTGTGTGCGAAGAAGCCGCTTCTTCGCCTGCGGGAGAATCGGCGAGCGGCAGCTTCCCAAAGGCGAAGATGCAAGCTGCAGCACACAGGCACAGTGTGGGCAGCCTTCAGACTTAGAGAAAACAGTACTTTACCACTCTCCTGCCTTTTCCATGGTTATTCTATTGGAAAAGAACGAGTTTTGGACAACTACCTTTCATTCTTGCCAAACTCTTTGCAGACCCCCGTGCAAGCTTTAGAACAAGATTTTGGATGTTTTCTTTCCTGGCAGAGTTTCTCCTTGCAAGATATGGTGGAAAAGCTTTTTGCTGAGTGTAGAGAGGCAAGACACGCAGAAGACGCAGATACGCAGCTCTCCGAAGCTAAGTGCCGGTCCCGGGCTTCTTTCGGCACAAACCGCTCTCAGGAGCTCCCCGCGCTCGCCACAATGCTGTGTGTGCGAAGAAGCCGCTTCTTCGCCTCCGGGAGAATCGGCGAGCGGCAGCTTCCCAAAGGCGAAGATGCAAGCTGCAGCACACAGGCACAGTGTGGGCAGCCTTCAGACTTAGAGAAAACAGTACTTTACCACTCTCCTGCCTTTTCCATGGTTATTCTATTGGAAAAGAACGAGTTTTGGACAACTACCTTTCATTCTTGCCAAACTCTTTGCAGACCCCCGTGCAAGCTTTAGAACAAGATTTTGGATGTTTTCTTTCCTGGCAGAGTTTCTCCTTGCAAGATATGGTGGAAAAGCTTTTTGCTGAGTGTAGAGCGGCAAGACACGCAGAAGACGCAGATACGCAGCTCTCCGAAGCTAAGTGCCGGTCCCGGGCTTCTTTCGGCACAAACCGCTCTCAGGAGCTCCCTGCGCTCGCCACAATGCTCTGTGTGCGAAGAAGCCGCTTCTTCGCCTCCGGGAGAATCGGCGAGCGGCAGCTTCCCAAAGGCGAAGATGCAAGCTGCAGCACACAGGCACAGTGTGGGCAGCCTTCAGACTTAGAGAAAACAGTACTTTACCACTCTCCTGCCTTTTCCATGGTTATTCTATTGGAAAAGAACGAGTTTTGGACAACTACCTTTCATTCTTGCCAAACTCTTTGCAGACCCCCGTGCAAGCTTTAGAACAAGATTTTGGATGTTTTCTTTCCTGGCAGAGTTTCTCCTTGCAAGATATGGTGGAAAAGCTTTTTGCTGAGTGTAGAGCGGCAAGACACGCAGAAGACGCAGATACGCAGCTCTCCGAAGCTAAGTGCCGGTCCCGGGCTTCTTTCGGCACAAACCGCTCTCAGGAGCTCCCTGCGCTCGCCACAATGCTCTGTGTGCGAAGAAGCCGCTTCTTCGCCTGCGGGAGAATCGGCGAGCGGCAGCTTCCCAAAGGCGAAGATGCAAGCTGCAGCACACAGGCACAGTGTGGGCAGCCTTCAGACTTAGAGAAAACAGTACTTTACCACTCTCCTGCCTTTTCCATGGTTATTCTATTGGAAAAGAACGAGTTTTGGACAACTACCTTTCATTCTTGCCAAACTCTTTGCAGACCCCCGTGCAAGCTTTAGAACAAGATTTTGGATGTTTTCTTTCCTGGCAGAGTTTCTCCTTGCAAGATATGGTGGAAAAGCTTTTTGCTGAGTGTAGAGCGGCAAGACACGCAGAAGACGCAGATACGCAGTTCTCCGAAGCTAAGTGCCGGTCCCGGGCTTCTTTCGGCACAAACCGCTCTCAGGAGCTCCCTGCGCTCGCCACAATGCTCTGTGTGCGAAGAAGCCGCTTCTTCGCCTGCGGGAGAATCGGCGAGCGGCAGCTTCCCAAAGGCGAAGATGCAAGCTGCAGCACACAGGCACAGTGTGGGCAGCCTTCAGACTTAGAGAAAACAGTACTTTACCACTCTCCTGCCTTTTCCATGGTTATTCTATTGGAAAAGAACGAGTTTTGGACAACTACCTTTCATTCTTGCCAAACTCTTTGCAGACCCCCGTGCAAGCTTTAGAACAAGATTTTGGATGTTTTCTTCCCTGGCAGAGTTTCTCCTTGCAAGATATGGTGGAAAAGCTTTTTGCTGAGTGTAGAGCGGCAAGACACGCAGAAGACGCAGATACGCAGCTCTCCGAAGCTAAGTGCCGGTCCCGGGCTTCTTTCGGCACAAACCGCTCTCAGGAGCTCCCTGCGCTCGCCACAATGCTCTGTGTGCGAAGAAGCCGCTTCTTCGCCTCCGGGAGAATCGGCGAGCGGCAGCTTCCCAAAGGCGAAGATGCAAGCTGCAGCACACAGGCACAGTGTGGGCAGCCTTCAGACTCAGAGAAAACAGTACTTTACCACTCTCCTGCCTTTTCCATGGTTATTCTATTGGAAAAGAACGAGTTTTGGACAACTACCTTTCATTCTTGCCAAACTCTTTGCAGACCCCCGTGCAAGCTTTAAAACAAGATTTTGGATGTTTTCTTTCCTGGCAGAGTTTCTCCTCGCAAGATATGGTGGAAAAGCTTTTTGCTGAGTGTAGAGCGGCAAGACACGCAGAAGACGCAGATACGCAGCTCTCCGAAGCTAAGTGCCGGTCCCGGGCTTCTTTCGGCACAAACCGCTCTCAGGAGCTCCCTGCGCTCGCCACAATGCTCTGTGTGCGAAGAAGCCGCTTCTTCGCCTGCGGGAGAATCGGCGAGCGGCAGCTTCCCAAAGGCGAAGATGCAAGCTGCAGCACACAGGCACAGTGTGGGCAGCATTCAGACTCAGAGAAAACAGTACTTTACCACTCTCCTGCCTTTTCCATGGTTATTCTATTGGAAAAGAACGAGTTTTGGACAACTACCTTTCATTCTTGCCAAACTCTTTGCAGACCCCCGTGCAAGCTTTAGAACAAGATTTTGGATGTTTTCTTTCCTGGCAGAGTTTCTCCTTGCAAGATATGGTGGAAAAGCTTTTTGCTGAGTGTAGAGCGGCAAGACACGCAGAAGACGCAGATACGCAGCTCTCCGAAGCTAAGTGCCGGTCCCGGGCTTCTTTCGGCACAAACCGCTCTCAGGAGCTCCCTGCGCTCGCCACAATGCTCTGTGTGCGAAGAAGCCGCTTCTTCGCCTGCGGGAGAATCGGCGAGCGGCAGCTTCCCAAAGGCGAAGATGCAAGCTGCAGCACACAGGCACAGTGTGGGCAGCATTCAGACTCAGAGAAAACAGTACTTTACCACTCTCCTGCCTTTTCCATGGTTATTCTATTGGAAAAGAACGAGTTTTGGACAACTACCTTTCATTCTTGCCAAACTCTTTGCAGACCCCCGTGCAAGCTTTAGAACAAGATTTTGGATGTTTTCTTCCCTGGCAGAGTTTCTCCTTGCAAGATATGGTGGAAAAGCTTTTTGCTGAGTGTAGAGCGGCAAGACACGCAGAAGACGCAGATACGCAGCTCTCCGAAGCTAAGTGCCGGTCCCGGGCTTCTTTCGGCACAAACCGCTCTCAGGAGCTCCCTGCGCTCGCCACAATGCTCTGTGTGCGAAGAAGCCGCTTCTTCGCCTCCGGGAGAATCGGCGAGCGGCAGCTTCCCAAAGGCGAAGATGCAAGCTGCAGCACACAGGCACAGTGTGGGCAGCCTTCAGACTCAGAGAAAACAGTACTTTACCACTCTCCTGCCTTTTCCATGGTTATTCTATTGGAAAAGAACGAGTTTTGGACAACTACCTTTCATTCTTGCCAAACTCTTTGCAGACCCCCGTGCAAGCTTTAGAACAAGATTTTGGATGTTTTCTTTCCTGGCAGAGTTTCTCCTTGCAAGATATGGTGGAAAAGCTTTTTGCTGAGTGTAGAGCGGCAAGACACGCAGAAGACGCAGATACGCAGCTCTCCGAAGCTAAGTGCCCGGTCCCGGGCTTCTTTCAGCACAAACCGCTCTCAGGAGCTCCCTGCGCTCGCCACAATGCTCTGTGTGCGAAGAAGCCGCTTCTTCGCCTGCGGGAGAATCGGCGAGCGGCAGCTTCCCAAAGGCGAAGATGCAAGCTGCAGCACACAGGCACAGTGTGGGCAGCCTTCAGACTCAGAGAAAACAGTACTTTACCACTCTCCTGCCTTTTCCATGGTTATTCTATTGGAAAAGAACGAGTTTTGGACAACTACCTTTCATTCTTGCCAAACTCTTTGCAGACCCCCGTGCAAGCTTTAGAACAAGATTTTGGATGTTTTCTTTCCTGGCAGAGTTTCTCCTTGCAAGATATGGTGGAAAAGCTTTTTGCTGAGTGTAGAGCGGCAAGACACGCAGAAGACGCAGATACGCAGCTCTCCGAAGCTAAGTGCCGGTCCCGGGCTTCTTTCGGCACAAACCGCTCTCAGGAGCTCCTGCGCTCGCCACAATGCTCTGTGTGCGAAGAAGCCGCTTCTTCGCCTCCGGGAGAATCGGCGAGCGGCAGCTTCCCAAAGGCGAAGATGCAAGCTGCAGCACACAGGCACAGTGTGGGCAGCATTCAGACTCAGAGAAAACAGTACTTTACCACTCTCCTGCCTTTTCCATGGTTATTCTATTGGAAAAGAACGAGTTTTGGACAACTACCTTTCATTCTTGCCAAACTCTTTGCAGACCCCCGTGCAAGCTTTAGAACAAGATTTTGGATGTTTTCTTTCCTGGCAGAGTTTCTCCTTGCAAGATATGCTGGAAAAGCTTTTTGCTGAGTGTAGAGCGGCAAGACACGCAGAAGACGCAGATACGCAGCTCTCCGAAGCTAAGTGCCGGTCCCGGGCTTCTTTCGGCACAAACCGCTCTCAGGAGCTCCCTGCGCTCGCCACAATGCTCTGTGTGCGAAGAAGCCGCTTCTTCGCCTCCGGGAGAATCGGCGAGCGGCAGCTTCCCAAAGGCGAAGAGGCAAGCTGCAGCACACAGGCACAGTGTGGGCAGCATTCAGACTTAGAGAAAACAGTACTTTACCACTCTCCTGCCTTTTCCATGGTTATTCTATTGGAAAAGAACGAGTTTTGGACAACTACCTTTCATTCTTGCCAAACTCTTTGCAGACCCCCGTGCAAGCTTTAGAACAAGATTTTGGATGTTTTCTTTCCTGGCAGAGTTTCTCCTTGCAAGATATGGTGGAAAAGCTTTTTGCTGAGTGTAGAGCGGCAAGACACGCAGAAGACGCAGATACGCAGCTCTCCGAAGCTAAGTGCCGGTCCCGGGCTTCTTTCGGCACAAACCGCTCTCAGGAGCTCCCTGCGCTCGCCACAATGCTCTGTGTGCGAAGAAGCCGCTTCTTCGCCTCCGGGAGAATCGGCGAGCGGCAGCTTCCCAAAGGCGAAGATGCAAGCTGCAGCACACAGGCACAGTGTGGGCAGCATTCAGACTCAGAGAAAACAGTACTTTACCACTCTCCTGCCTTTTCCATGGTTATTCTATTGGAAAAGAACGAGTTTTGGACAACTACCTTTCATTCTTGCCAAACTCTTTGCAGACCCCCGTGCAAGCTTTAGAACAAGATTTTGGATGTTTTCTTTCCTGGCAGAGTTTCTCCTTGCAAGATATGCTGGAAAAGCTTTTTGCTGAGTGTAGAGCGGCAAGACACGCAGAAGACGCAGATACGCAGCTCTCCGAAGCTAAGTGCCGGTCCCGGGCTTCTTTCGGCACAAACCGCTCTCAGGAGCTCCCTGCGCTCGCCACAATGCTCTGTGTGCGAAGAAGCCGCTTCTTCGCCTCCGGGAGAATCGGCGAGCGGCAGCTTCCCAAAGGCGAAGATGCAAGCTGCAGCACACAGGCACAGTGTGGGCAGCATTCAGACTTAGAGAAAACAGTACTTTACCACTCTCCTGCCTTTTCCATGGTTATTCTATTGGAAAAGAACGAGTTTTGGACAACTACCTTTCATTCTTGCCAAACTCTTTGCAGACCCCCGTGCAAGCTTTAGAACAAGATTTTGGATGTTTTCTTTCCTGGCAGAGTTTCTCCTTGCAAGATATGGTGGAAAAGCTTTTTGCTGAGTGTAGAGCGGCAAGACACGCAGAAGACGCAGATACGCAGCTCTCCGAAGCTAAGTGCCGGTCCCGGGCTTCTTTCGGCACAAACCGCTCTCAGGAGCTCCCTGCGCTCGCCACAATGCTCTGTGTGCGAAGAAGCCGCTTCTTCGCCTGCGGGAGAATCGGCGAGCGGCAGCTTCCCAAAGGCGAAGATGCAAGCTGCAGCACACAGGCACAGTGTGGGCAGCATTCAGACTCAGAGAAAACAGTACTTTACCACTCTCCTGCCTTTTCCATGGTTATTCTATTGGAAAAGAACGAGTTTTGGACAACTACCTTTCATTCTTGCCAAACTCTTTGCAGACCCCCGTGCAAGCTTTAGAACAAGATTTTGGATGTTTTCTTTCCTGGCAGAGTTTCTCCTTGCAAGATATGGTGGAAAAGCTTTTTGCTGAGTGTAGAGCGGCAAGACACGCAGAAGACGCAGATACGCAGCTCTCCGAAGCTAAGTGCCGGTCCCGGGCTTCTTTCGGCACAAACCGCTCTCAGGAGCTCCCTGCGCTCGCCACAATGCTCTGTGTGCGAAGAAGCCGCTTCTTCGCCTCCGGGAGAATCGGCGAGCGGCAGCTTCCCAAAGGCGAAGATGCAAGCTGCAGCACACAGGCACAGTGTGGGCAGCATTCAGACTTAGAGAAAACAGTACTTTACCACTCTCCTGCCTTTTCCATGGTTATTCTATTGGAAAAGAACGAGTTTTGGACAACTACCTTTCATTCTTGCCAAACTCTTTGCAGACCCCCGTGCAAGCTTTAGAACAAGATTTTGGATGTTTTCTTTCCTGGCAGAGTTTCTCCTTGCAAGATATGGTGGAAAAGCTTTTTGCTGAGTGTAGAGCGGCAAGACACGCAGAAGACGCAGATACGCAGCTCTCCGAAGCTAAGTGCCGGTCCCGGGCTTCTTTCGGCACAAACCGCTCTCAGGAGCTCCCTGCGCTCGCCACAATGCTCTGTGTGCGAAGAAGCCGCTTCTTCGCCTGCGGGAGAATCGGCGAGCGGCAGCTTCCCAAAGGCGAAGATGCAAGCTGCGGCACACAGGCACAGTGTGGGCAGCATTCAGACTCAGAGAAAACAGTACTTTACCACTCTCCTGCCTTTTCCATGGTTATTCTATTGGAAAAGAACGAGTTTTGGACAACTACCTTTCATTCTTGCCAAACTCTTTGCAGACCCCCGTGCAAGCTTTAGAACAAGATTTTGGATGTTTTCTTCCCTGGCAGAGTTTCTCCTTGCAAGATATGGTGGAAAAGCTTTTTGCTGAGTGTAGAGCGGCAAGACACGCAGAAGACGCAGATACGCAGCTCTCCGAAGCTAAGTGCCGGTCCCGGGCTTCTTTCGGCACAAACCGCTCTCAGGAGCTCCCTGCGCTCGCCACAATGCTCTGTGTGCGAAGAAGCCGCTTCTTCGCCTCCGGGAGAATCGGCGAGCGGCAGCTTCCCAAAGGCGAAGATGCAAGCTGCAGCACACAGGCACAGTGTGGGCAGCCTTCAGACTCAGAGAAAACAGTACTTTACCACTCTCCTGCCTTTTCCATGGTTATTCTATTGGAAAAGAACGAGTTTTGGACAACTACCTTTCATTCTTGCCAAACTCTTTGCAGACCCCCGTGCAAGCTTTAAAACAAGATTTTGGATGTTTTCTTTCCTGGCAGAGTTTCTCCTCGCAAGATATGGTGGAAAAGCTTTTTGCTGAGTGTAGAGCGGCAAGACACGCAGAAGACGCAGATACGCAGCTCTCCGAAGCTAAGTGCCGGTCCCGGGCTTCTTTCGGCACAAACCGCTCTCAGGAGCTCCCTGCGCTCGCCACAATGCTCTGTGTGCGAAGAAGCCGCTTCTTCGCCTCCGGGAGAATCGGCGAGCGGCAGCTTCCCAAAGGCGAAGATGCAAGCTGCAGCACACAGGCACAGTGTGGGCAGCATTCAGACTCAGAGAAAACAGTACTTTACCACTCTCCTGCCTTTTCCATGGTTATTCTATTGGAAAAGAACGAGTTTTGGACAACTACCTTTCATTCTTGCCAAACTCTTTGCAGACCCCCGTGCAAGCTTTAGAACAAGATTTTGGATGTTTTCTTTCCTGGCAGAGTTTCTCCTTGCAAGATATGGTGGAAAAGCTTTTTGCTGAGTGTAGAGCGGCAAGACACGCAGAAGACGCAGATACGCAGCTCTCCGAAGCTAAGTGCCGGTCCCGGGCTTCTTTCGGCACAAACCGCTCTCAGGAGCTCCCTGCGCTCGCCACAATGCTCTGTGTGCGAAGAAGCCGCTTCTTCGCCTGCGGGAGAATCGGCGAGCGGCAGCTTCCCAAAGGCGAAGATGCAAGCTGCAGCACACAGGCACAGTGTGGGCAGCATTCAGACTCAGAGAAAACAGTACTTTACCACTCTCCTGCCTTTTCCATGGTTATTCTATTGGAAAAGAACGAGTTTTGGACAACTACCTTTCATTCTTGCCAAACTCTTTGCAGACCCCCGTGCAAGCTTTAGAACAAGATTTTGGATGTTTTCTTTCCTGGCAGAGTTTCTCCTTGCAAGATATGGTGGAAAAGCTTTTTGCTGAGTGTAGAGCGGCAAGACACGCAGAAGACGCAGATACGCAGCTCTCCGAAGCTAAGTGCCGGTCCCGGGCTTCTTTCGGCACAAACCGCTCTCAGGAGCTCCCTGCGCTCGCCACAATGCTCTGTGTGCGAAGAAGCCGCTTCTTCGCCTCCGGGAGAATCGGCGAGCGGCAGCTTCCCAAAGGCGAAGATACAAGCTGCAGCACACAGGCACAGTGTGGGCAGCCTTCAGACTCAGAGAAAACAGTACTTTACCACTCTCCTGCCTTTTCCATGGTTATTCTATTGGAAAAGAACGAGTTTTGGACAACTACCTTTCATTCTTGCCAAACTCTTTGCAGACCCCTGTGCAAGCTTTAGAACAAGATTTTGGATGTTTTCTTTCCTGGCAGAGTTTCTCCTCGCAAGATATGGTGGAAAAGCTTTTTGCTGAGTGTAGAGCGGCAAGACACGCAGAAGACGCAGATACGCAGCTCTCCGAAGCTAAGTGCCGGTCCCGGGCTTCTTTCAGCACAAACCGCTCTCAGGAGCTCCCTGCGCTCGCCACAATGCTCTGTGTGCGAAGAAGCCGCTTCTTCGCCTGCGGGAGAATCGGCGAGCGGCAGCTTCCCAAAGGCGAAGATGCAAGCTGCAGCACACAGGCACAGTGTGGGCAGCCTTCAGACTCAGAGAAAACAGTACTTTACCACTCTCCTGCCTTTTCCATGGTTATTCTATTGGAAAAGAACGAGTTTTGGACAACTACCTTTCATTCTTGCCAAACTCTTTGCAGACCCCCGTGCAAGCTTTAGAACAAGATTTTGGATGTTTTCTTTCCTGGCAGAGTTTCTCCTTGCAAGATATGGTGGAAAAGCTTTTTGCTGAGTGTAGAGCGGCAAGACACGCAGAAGACGCAGATACGCAGCTCTCCGAAGCTAAGTGCCGGTCCCGGGCTTCTTTCGGCACAAACCGCTCTCAGGAGCTCCCTGCGCTCGCCACAATGCTCTGTGTGCGAAGAAGCCGCTTCTTCGCCTCCGGGAGAATCGGCGAGCGGCAGCTTCCCAAAGGCGAAGATGCAAGCTGCAGCACACAGGCACAGTGTGGGCAGCATTCAGACTCAGAGAAAACAGTACTTTACCACTCTCCTGCCTTTTCCATGGTTATTCTATTGGAAAAGAACGAGTTTTGGACAACTACCTTTCATTCTTGCCAAACTCTTTGCAGACCCCCGTGCAAGCTTTAGAACAAGATTTTGGATGTTTTCTTTCCTGGCAGAGTTTCTCCTTGCAAGATATGCTGGAAAAGCTTTTTGCTGAGTGTAGAGCGGCAAGACACGCAGAAGACGCAGATACGCAGCTCTCCGAAGCTAAGTGCCGGTCCCGGGCTTCTTTCGGCACAAACCGCTCTCAGGAGCTCCCTGCGCTCGCCACAATGCTCTGTGTGCGAAGAAGCCGCTTCTTCGCCTCCGGGAGAATCGGCGAGCGGCAGCTTCCCAAAGGCGAAGATGCAAGCTGCAGCACACAGGCACAGTGTGGGCAGCATTCAGACTTAGAGAAAACAGTACTTTACCACTCTCCTGCCTTTTCCATGGTTATTCTATTGGAAAAGAACGAGTTTTGGACAACTACCTTTCATTCTTGCCAAACTCTTTGCAGACCCCCGTGCAAGCTTTAGAACAAGATTTTGGATGTTTTCTTTCCTGGCAGAGTTTCTCCTTGCAAGATATGGTGGAAAAGCTTTTTGCTGAGTGTAGAGCGGCAAGACACGCAGAAGACGCAGATACGCAGCTCTCCGAAGCTAAGTGCCGGTCCCGGGCTTCTTTCGGCACAAACCGCTCTCAGGAGCTCCCTGCGCTCGCCACAATGCTCTGTGTGCGAAGAAGCCGCTTCTTCGCCTCCGGGAGAATCGGCGAGCGGCAGCTTCCCAAAGGCGAAGATGCAAGCTGCAGCACACAGGCACAGTGTGGGCAGCATTCAGACTCAGAGAAAACAGTACTTTACCACTCTCCTGCCTTTTCCATGGTTATTCTATTGGAAAAGAACGAGTTTTGGACAACTACCTTTCATTCTTGCCAAACTCTTTGCAGACCCCCGTGCAAGCTTTAGAACAAGATTTTGGATGTTTTCTTTCCTGGCAGAGTTTCTCCTTGCAAGATATGCTGGAAAAGCTTTTTGCTGAGTGTAGAGCGGCAAGACACGCAGAAGACGCAGATACGCAGCTCTCCGAAGCTAAGTGCCGGTCCCGGGCTTCTTTCGGCACAAACCGCTCTCAGGAGCTCCCTGCGCTCGCCACAATGCTCTGTGTGCGAAGAAGCCGCTTCTTCGCCTGCGGGAGAATCGGCGAGCGGCAGCTTCCCAAAGGCGAAGATGCAAGCTGCAGCACACAGGCACAGTGTGGGCAGCCTTCAGACTCAGAGAAAACAGTACTTTACCACTCTCCTGCCTTTTCCATGGTTATTCTATTGGAAAAGAACGAGTTTTGGACAACTACCTTTCATTCTTGCCAAACTCTTTGCAGACCCCCGTGCAAGCTTTAGAACAAGATTTTGGATGTTTTCTTTCCTGGCAGAGTTTCTCCTTGCAAGATATGCTGGAAAAGCTTTTGGCTGAGTGTAGAGCGGCAAGACACGCAGAAGACGCAGATACGCAGCTCTCCGAAGCTAAGTGCCGGTCCCGGGCTTCTTTCGGCACAAACCGCTCTCAGGAGCTCCCTGCGCTCGCCACAATGCTCTGTGTGCGAAGAAGCCGCTTCTTCGCCTGCGGGAGAATCGGCGAGCGGCAGCTTCCCAAAGGCGAAGATGCAAGCTGCAGCACACAGGCACAGTGTGGGCAGCATTCAGACTTAGAGAAAACAGTACTTTACCACTCTCCTGCCTTTTCCATGGTTATTCTATTGGAAAAGAACGAGTTTTGGACAACTACCTTTCATTCTTGCCAAACTCTTTGCAGACCCCCGTGCAAGCTTTAGAACAAGATTTTGGATGTTTTCTTTCCTGGCAGAGTTTCTCCTTGCAAGATATGGTGGAAAAGCTTTTTGCTGAGTGTAGAGCGGCAAGACACGCAGAAGACGCAGATACGCAGCTCTCCGAAGCTAAGTGCCGGTCCCGGGCTTCTTTCGGCACAAACCGCTCTCAGGAGCTCCCTGCGCTCGCCACAATGCTCTGTGTGCGAAGAAGCCGCTTCTTTGCCTCCGGGAGAATCGGCGAGCGGCAGCTTCCCAAAGGCGAAGATGCAAGCTGCAGCACACAGGCACAGTGTGGGCAGCATTCAGACTTAGAGAAAACAGTACTTTACCACTCTCCTGCCTTTTCCATGGTTATTCTATTGGAAAAGAACGAGTTTTGGACAACTACCTTTCATTCTTGCCAAACTCTTTGCAGACCCCCGTGCAAGCTTTAGAACAAGATTTTGGATGTTTTCTTTCCTGGCAGAGTTTCTCCTTGCAAGATATGCTGGAAAAGCTTTTTGCTGAGTGTAGAGCGGCAAGACACGCAGAAGACGCAGATACGCAGCTCTCCGAAGCTAAGTGCCGGTCCCGGGCTTCTTTCGGCACAAACCGCTCTCAGGAGCTCCCTGCGCTCGCCACAATGCTCTGTGTGCGAAGAAGCCGCTTCTTCGCCTGCGGGAGAATCGGCGAGCGGCAGCTTCCCAAAGGCGAAGATGCAAGCTGCAGCACACAGGCACAGTGTGGGCAGCCTTCAGACTTAGAGAAAACAGTACTTTACCACTCTCCTGCCTTTTCCATGGTTATTCTATTGGAAAAGAACGAGTTTTGGACAACTACCTTTCATTCTTGCCAAACTCTTTGCAGACCCCCGTGCAAGCTTTAGAACAAGATTTTGGATGTTTTCTTTCCTGGCAGAGTTTCTCCTCGCAAGATATGCTGGAAAAGCTTTTTGCTGAGTGTAGAGCGGCAAGACACGCAGAAGACGCAGATACGCAGCTCTCCGAAGCTAAGTGCCGGTCCCGGGCTTCTTTCGGCACAAACCGCTCTCAGGAGCTCCCTGCGCTCGCCACAATGCTCTGTGTGCGAAGAAGCCGCTTCTTCGCCTCCGGGAGAATCGGCGAGCGGCAGCTTCCCAAAGGCGAAGATGCAAGCTGCAGCACACAGGCACAGTGTGGGCAGCCTTCAGACTCAGAGAAAACAGTACTTTACCACTCTCCTGCCTTTTCCATGGTTATTCTATTGGAAAAGAACGAGTTTTGGACAACTACCTTTCATTCTTGCCAAACTCTTTGCAGACCCCCGTGCAAGCTTTAGAACAAGATTTTGGATGTTTTCTTTCCTGGCAGAGTTTCTCCTTGCAAGATATGCTGGAAAAGCTTTTTGCTGAGTGTAGAGCGGCAAGACACGCAGAAGACGCAGATACGCAGCTCTCCGAAGCTAAGTGCCGGTCCCGGGCTTCTTTCGGCACAAACCGCTCTCAGGAGCTCCCTGCGCTCGCCACAATGCTCTGTGTGCGAAGAAGCCGCTTCTTCGCCTGCGGGAGAATCGGCGAGCGGCAGCTTCCCAAAGGCGAAGATGCAAGCTGCAGCACACAGGCACAGTGTGGGCAGCATTCAGACTTAGAGAAAACAGTACTTTACCACTCTCCTGCCTTTTCCATGGTTATTCTATTGGAAAAGAACGAGTTTTGGACAACTACCTTTCATTCTTGCCAAACTCTTTGCAGACCCCCGTGCAAGCTTTAGAACAAGATTTTGGATGTTTTCTTTCCTGGCAGAGTTTCTCCTTGCAAGATATGGTGGAAAAGCTTTTTGCTGAGTGTAGAGCGGCAAGACACGCAGAAGACGCAGATACGCAGCTCTCCGAAGCTAAGTGCCGGTCCCGGGCTTCTTTCGGCACAAACCGCTCTCAGGAGCTCCCTGCGCTCGCCACAATGCTCTGTGTGCGAAGAAGCCGCTTCTTCGCCTGCGGGAGAATCGGCGAGCGGCAGCTTCCCAAAGGCGAAGATGCAAGCTGCAGCACACAGGCACAGTGTGGGCAGCCTTCAGACTTAGAGAAAACAGTACTTTACCACTCTCCTGCCTTTTCCATGGTTATTCTATTGGAAAAGAACGAGTTTTGGACAACTACCTTTCATTCTTGCCAAACTCTTTGCAGACCCCCGTGCAAGCTTTAGAACAAGATTTTGGATGTTTTCTTTCCTGGCAGAGTTTCTCCTTGCAAGATATGCTGGAAAAGCTTTTTGCTGAGTGTAGAGCGGCAAGACACGCAGAAGACGCAGGTACGCAGCTCTCCGAAGCTAAGTGCCGGTCCCGGGCTTCTTTCGGCACAAACCGCTCTCAGGAGCTCCCTGCGCTCGCCACAATGCTCTGTGTGCGAAGAAGCCGCTTCTTCGCCTGCGGGAGAATCGGCGAGCGGCAGCTTCCCAAAGGCGAAGATGCAAGCTGCAGCACACAGGCACAGTGTGGGCAGCCTTCAGACTTAGAGAAAACAGTACTTTACCACTCTCCTGCCTTTTCCATGGTTATTCTATTGGAAAAGAACGAGTTTTGGACAACTACCTTTCATTCTTGCCAAACTCTTTGCAGACCCC
Source organism: Molothrus aeneus (assembly GCF_037042795.1). Lineage (NCBI taxonomy): Eukaryota > Metazoa > Chordata > Aves > Passeriformes > Icteridae > Molothrus > Molothrus aeneus. The sequence goes on along the minus strand of NW_027098888.1, from coordinate 74,854 downwards.
CGTGCAAGCTTTAGAACAAGATTTTGGATGTTTTCTTTCCTGGCAGAGTTTCTCCTTGCAAGATATGGTGGAAAAGCTTTTTGCTGAGTGTAGAGCGGCAAGACACGCAGAAGACGCAGATACGCAGCTCTCCGAAGCTAAGTGCCGGTCCCGGGCTTCTTTCGGCACAAACCACTCTCAGGAGCTCCCTGCGCTCGCCACAATGCTCTGTGTGCGAAGAAGTCGCTTCTTCGCCTCCGGGAGAATCGGCGAGCGGCAGCTTCCCAAAGGCGAAGATGCAAGCTGCAGCACACAGGCACAGTGTGGGCAGCATTCAGACTTAGAGAAAACAGTACTTTACCACTCTCCTGCCTTTTCCATGGTTATTCTATTGGAAAAGAACGAGTTTTGGACAACTACCTTTCATTCTTGCCAAACTCTTTGCAGACCCCCGTGCAAGCTTTAGAACAAGATTTTGGATGTTTTCTTTCCTGGCAGAGTTTCTCCTTGCAAGATATGGTGGAAAAGCTTTTTGCTGAGTGTAGAGCGGCAAGACACGCAGAAGACGCAGATACGCAGCTCTCCGAAGCTAAGTGCCGGTCCCGGGCTTCTTTCGGCACAAACCGCTCTCAGGAGCTCCCTGCGCTCGCCACAATGCTCTGTGTGCGAAGAAGCCGCTTCTTCGCCTGCGGGAGAATCGGCGAGCGGCAGCTTGCCAAAGGCGAAGATGCAAGCTGCAGCACACAGGCACAGTGTGGGCAGCATTCAGACTTAGAGAAAACAGTACTTTACCACTCTCCTGCCTTTTCCATGGTTATTCTATTGGAAAAGAACGAGTTTTGGACAACTACCTTTCATTCTTGCCAAACTCTTTGCAGACCCCCGTGCAAGCTTTAGAACAAGATTTTGGATGTTTTCTTTCCTGGCAGAGTTTCTCCTTGCAAGATATGCTGGAAAAGCTTTTTGCTGAGTGTAGAGCGGCAAGACACGCAGAAGACGCAGATACGCAGCTCTCCGAAGCTAAGTGCCGGTCCCGGGCTTCTTTCGGCACAAACCGCTCTCAGGAGCTCCCTGCGCTCGCCACAATGCTCTGTGTGCGAAGAAGCCACTTCTTCGCCTCCGGGAGAATCGGCGAGCGGCAGCTTCCCAAAGGCGAAGATGCAAGCTGCAGCACACAGGCACAGTGTGGGCAGCATTCAGACTTAGAGAAAACAGTACTTTACCACTCTCCTGCCTTTTCCATGGTTATTCTATTGGAAAAGAACGAGTTTTGGACAACTACCTTTCATTCTTGCCAAACTCTTTGCAGACCCCCGTGCAAGCTTTAGAACAAGATTTTGGATGTTTTCTTTCCTGGCAGAGTTTCTCCTTGCAAGATATGCTGGAAAAGCTTTTTGCTGAGTGTAGAGCGGCAAGACACGCAGAAGACGCAGATACGCAGCTCTCCGAAGCTAAGTGCCGGTCCCGGGCTTCTTTCGGCACAAACCGCTCTCAGGAGCTCCCTGCGCTCGCCACAATGCTCTGTGTGCGAAGAAGCCGCTTCTTCGCCTCCGGGAGAATCGGCGAGCGGCAGCTTCCCAAAGGCGAAGATGCAAGCTGCAGCACACAGGCACAGTGTGGGCAGCATTCAGACTTTGAGAAAACAGTACTTTACCACTCTCCTGCCTTTTCCATGGTTATTCTATTGGAAAAGAACGAGTTTTGGACAACTACCTTTCATTCTTGCCAAACTCTTTGCAGACCCCCGTGCAAGCTTTAGAACAAGATTTTGGATGTTTTCTTTCCTGGCAGAGTTTCTCCTTGCAAGATATGGTGGAAAAGCTTTTTGCTGAGTGTAGAGCGGCAAGACACGCAGAAGACGCAGATACGCAGCTCTCCGAAGCTAAGTGCCGGTCCCGGGCTTCTTTCGGCACAAACCGCTCTCAGGAGCTCCCTGCGCTCGCCACAATGCTCTGTGTGCGAAGAAGCCGCTTCTTCGCCTGCGGGAGAATCGGCGAGCGGCAGCTTCCCAAAGGCGAAGATGCAAGCTGCAGCACACAGGCACAGTGTGGGCAGCATTCAGACTTTGAGAAAACAGTACTTTACCACTCTCCTGCCTTTTCCATGGTTATTCTATTGGAAAAGAACGAGTTTTGGACAACTACCTTTCATTCTTGCCAAACTCTTTGCAGACCCCCGTGCAAGCTTTAGAACAAGATTTTGGATGTTTTCTTTCCTGGCAGAGTTTCTCCTTGCAAGATATGGTGGAAAAGCTTTTTGCTGAGTGTAGAGCGGCAAGACACGCAGAAGACGCAGATACGCAGCTCTCCGAAGCTAAGTGCCGGTCCCGGGCTTCTTTCGGCACAAACCGCTCTCAGGAGCTCCCTGCGCTCGCCACAATGCTCTGTGTGCGAAGAAGCCGCTTCTTCGCCTGCGGGAGAATCGGCGAGCGGCAGCTTCCCAAAGGCGAAGATGCAAGCTGCAGCACACAGGCACAGTGTGGGCAGCCTTCAGACTTTGAGAAAACAGTACTTTACCACTCTCCTGCCTTTTCCATGGTTATTCTATTGGAAAAGAACGAGTTTTGGACAACTACCTTTCATTCTTGCCAAACTCTTTGCAGACCCCCGTGCAAGCTTTAGAACAAGATTTTGGATGTTTTCTTTCCTGGCAGAGTTTCTCCTTGCAAGATATGCTGGAAAAGCTTTTTGCTGAGTGTAGAGCGGCAAGACACGCAGAAGACGCAGATACGCAGCTCTCCGAAGCTAAGTGCCGGTCCCGGGCTTCTTTCGGCACAAACCGCTCTCAGGAGCTCCCTGCGCTCGCCACAATGCTCTGTGTGCGAAGAAGCCGCTTCTTCGCCTCCGGGAGAATCGGCGAGCGGCAGCTTCCCAAAGGCGAAGATGCAAGCTGCAGCACACAGGCACAGTGTGGGCAGCCTTCAGACTTAGAGAAAACAGTACTTTACCACTCTCCTGCCTTTTCCATGGTTATTCTATTGGAAAAGAACGAGTTTTGGACAACTACCTTTCATTCTTGCCAAACTCTTTGCAGACCCCCGTGCAAGCTTTAGAACAAGATTTTGGATGTTTTCTTTCCTGGCAGAGTTTCTCCTTGCAAGATATGGTGGAAAAGCTTTTTGCTGAGTGTAGAGCGGCAAGACACGCAGAAGACGCAGATACGCAGCTCTCCGAAGCTAAGTGCCGGTCCCGGGCTTCTTTCGGCACAAACCGCTCTCAGGAGCTCCCTGCGCTCGCCACAATGCTCTGTGTGCGAAGAAGCCGCTTCTTCGCCTCCGGGAGAATCGGCGAGCGGCAGCTTCCCAAAGGCGATGATGCAAGCTGCAGCACACAGGCACAGTGTGGGCAGCATTCAGACTTAGAGAAAACAGTACTTTACCACTCTCCTGCCTTTTCCATGGTTATTCTATTGGAAAAGAACGAGTTTTGGACAACTACCTTTCATTCTTGCCAAACTCTTTGCAGACCCCCGTGCAAGCTTTAGAACAAGATTTTGGATGTTTTCTTTCCTGGCAGAGTTTCTCCTTGCAAGATATGCAGGAAAAGCTTTTTGCTGAGTGTAGAGCGGCAAGACACGCAGAAGACGCAGATACGCAGCTCTCCGAAGCTAAGTGCCGGTCCCGGGCTTCTTTCGGCACAAACCGCTCTCAGGAGCTCCCTGCGCTCGCCACAATGCTCTGTGTGCGAAGAAGCCACTTCTTCGCCTCCGGGAGAATCGGCGAGCGGCAGCTTCCCAAAGGCGAAGATGCAAGCTGCAGCACACAGGCACAGTGTGGGCAGCATTCAGACTTAGAGAAAACAGTACTTTACCACTCTCCTGCCTTTTCCATGGTTATTCTATTGGAAAAGAACGAGTTTTGGACAACTACCTTTCATTCTTGCCAAACTCTTTGCAGACCCCCGTGCAAGCTTTAGAACAAGATTTTGGATGTTTTCTTTCCTGGCAGAGTTTCTCCTTGCAAGATATGCTGGAAAAGCTTTTTGCTGAGTGTAGAGCGGCAAGACACGCAGAAGACGCAGATACGCAGCTCTCCGAAGCTAAGTGCCGGTCCCGGGCTTCTTTCGGCACAAACCGCTCTCAGGAGCTCCCTGCGCTCGCCACAATGCTCTGTGTGCGAAGAAGCCGCTTCTTCGCCTCCGGGAGAATCGGCGAGCGGCAGCTTCCCAAAGGCGAAGATGCAAGCTGCAGCACACAGGCACAGTGTGGGCAGCATTCAGACTTTGAGAAAACAGTACTTTACCACTCTCCTGCCTTTTCCATGGTTATTCTATTGGAAAAGAACGAGTTTTGGACAACTACCTTTCATTCTTGCCAAACTCTTTGCAGACCCCCGTGCAAGCTTTAGAACAAGATTTTGGATGTTTTCTTTCCTGGCAGAGTTTCTCCTTGCAAGATATGGTGGAAAAGCTTTTTGCTGAGTGTAGAGCGGCAAGACACGCAGAAGACGCAGATACGCAGCTCTCCGAAGCTAAGTGCCGGTCCCGGGCTTCTTTCGGCACAAACCGCTCTCAGGAGCTCCCTGCGCTCGCCACAATGCTCTGTGTGCGAAGAAGCCGCTTCTTCGCCTCCGGGAGAATCGGCGAGCGGCAGCTTCCCAAAGGCGATGATGCAAGCTGCAGCACACAGGCACAGTGTGGGCAGCATTCAGACTTAGAGAAAACAGTACTTTACCACTCTCCTGCCTTTTCCATGGTTATTCTATTGGAAAAGAACGAGTTTTGGACAACTACCTTTCATTCTTGCCAAACTCTTTGCAGACCCCCGTGCAAGCTTTAGAACAAGATTTTGGATGTTTTCTTTCCTGGCAGAGTTTCTCCTTGCAAGATATGCAGGAAAAGCTTTTTGCTGAGTGTAGAGCGGCAAGACACGCAGAAGACGCAGATACGCAGCTCTCCGAAGCTAAGTGCCGGTCCCGGGCTTCTTTCGGCACAAACCGCTCTCAGGAGCTCCCTGCGCTCGCCACAATGCTCTGTGTGCGAAGAAGCCACTTCTTCGCCTCCGGGAGAATCGGCGAGCGGCAGCTTCCCAAAGGCGAAGATGCAAGCTGCAGCACACAGGCACAGTGTGGGCAGCATTCAGACTTAGAGAAAACAGTACTTTACCACTCTCCTGCCTTTTCCATGGTTATTCTATTGGAAAAGAACGAGTTTTGGACAACTACCTTTCATTCTTGCCAAACTCTTTGCAGACCCCCGTGCAAGCTTTAGAACAAGATTTTGGATGTTTTCTTTCCTGGCAGAGTTTCTCCTTGCAAGATATGCTGGAAAAGCTTTTTGCTGAGTGTAGAGCGGCAAGACACGCAGAAGACGCAGATACGCAGCTCTCCGAAGGTGCCGGTCCCGGGCTTCTTTCGGCACAAACCGCTCTCAGGAGCTCCCTGCGCTCGCCACAATGCTCTGTGTGCGAAGAAGCCGCTTCTTCGCCTCCGGGAGAATCGGCGAGCGGCAGCTTCCCAAAGGCGAAGATGCAAGCTGCAGCACACAGGCACAGTGTGGGCAGCATTCAGACTCAGAGAAAACAGTACTTTACCACTCTCCTGCCTTTTCCATGGTTATTCTATTGGAAAAGAACGAGTTTTGGACAACTACCTTTCATTCTTGCCAAACTCTTTGCAGACCCCCGTGCAAGCTTTAGAACAAGATTTTGGATGTTTTCTTTCCTGGCAGAGTTTCTCCTTGCAAGATATGGTGGAAAAGCTTTTTGCTGAGTGTAGAGCGGCAAGACACGCAGAAGACGCAGATACGCAGCTCTCCGAAGCTAAGTGCCGGTCCCGGGCTTCTTTCGGCACAAACCGCTCTCAGGAGCTCCCTGCGCTCGCCACAATGCTCTGTGTGCGAAGAAGCCGCTTCTTCGCCTCCGGGAGAATCGGCGAGCGGCAGCTTCCCAAAGGCGAAGATGCAAGCTGCAGCACACAGGCACAGTGTGGGCAGCATTCAGACTTTGAGAAAACAGTACTTTACCACTCTCCTGCCTTTTCCATGGTTATTCTATTGGAAAAGAACGAGTTTTGGACAACTACCTTTCATTCTTGCTAAACTCTTTGCAGACCCCCGTGCAAGCTTTAGAACAAGATTTTGGATGTTTTCTTTCCTGGCAGAGTTTCTCCTTGCAAGATATGGTGGAAAAGCTTTTTGCTGAGTGTAGAGCGGCAAGACACGCAGAAGACGCAGATACGCAGCTCTCCGAAGCTAAGTGCCGGTCCCGGGCTTCTTTCGGCACAAACCGCTCTCAGGAGCTCCCTGCGCTCGCCACAATGCTCTGTGTGCGAAGAAGCCGCTTCTTCGCCTGCGGGAGAATCGGCGAGCGGCAGCTTCCCAAAGGCGAAGATGCAAGCTGCAGCACACAGGCACAGTGTGGGCAGCCTTCAGACTTAGAGAAAACAGTACTTTACCACTCTCCTGCCTTTTCCATGGTTATTCTATTGGAAAAGAACGAGTTTTGGACAACTACCTTTCATTCTTGCCAAACTCTTTGCAGACCCCCGTGCAAGCTTTAGAACAAGATTTTGGATGTTTCCTTTCCTGGCAGAGTTTCTCCTTGCAAGATATGCTGGAAAAGCTTTTTGCTGATTGTAGAGCGGCAAGACACGCAGAAGACGCAGGTACGCAGCTCTCCGAAGCTAAGTGCCGGTCCCGGGCTTCTTTCGGCACAAACCGCTCTCAGGAGCTCCCTGCGCTCGCCACAATGCTCTGTGTGCGAAGAAGCCGCTTCTTCGCCTGCGGGAGAATCGGCGAGCGGCAGCTTCCCAAAGGCGAAGATGCAAGCTGCAGCACACAGGCACAGTGTGGGCAGCCTTCAGACTTAGAGAAAACAGTACTTTACCACTCTCCTGCCTTTTCCATGGTTATTCTATTGGAAAAGAACGAGTTTTGGACAACTACCTTTCATTCTTGCCAAACTCTTTGCAGACCCCCGTGCAAGCTTTAGAACAAGATTTTGGATGTTTTCTTTCCTGGCAGAGTTTCTCCTTGCAAGATATGCTGGAAAAGCTTTTTGCTGAGTGTAGAGCGGCAAGACACGCAGAAGACGCAGATACGCAGCTCTCCGAAGCTAAGTGCCGGTCCCGGGCTTCTTTCGGCACAAACCGCTCTCAGGAGCTCCCTGCGCTCGCCACAATGCTCTGTGTGCGAAGAAGCCACTTCTTCGCCTCCGGGAGAATCGGCGAGCGGCAGCTTCCCAAAGGCGAAGATGCAAGCTGCAGCACACAGGCACAGTGTGGGCAGCATTCAGACTTAGAGAAAACAGTACTTTACCACTCTCCTGCCTTTTCCATGGTTATTCTATTGGAAAAGAACGAGTTTTGGACAACTACCTTTCATTCTTGCCAAACTCTTTGCAGACCCCCGTGCAAGCTTTAGAACAAGATTTTGGATGTTTTCTTTCCTGGCAGAGTTTCTCCTTGCAAGATATGCTGGAAAAGCTTTTTGCTGAGTGTAGAGCGGCAAGACACGCAGAAGACGCAGATACGCAGCTCTCCGAAGCTAAGTGCCGGTCCCGGGCTTCTTTCGGCACAAACCGCTCTCAGGAGCTCCCTGCGCTCGCCACAATGCTCTGTGTGCGAAGAAGCCGCTTCTTCGCCTGCGGGAGAATCGGCGAGCGGCAGCTTCCCAAAGGCGAAGATGCAAGCTGCAGCACACAGGCACAGTGTGGGCAGCATTCAGACTTAGAGAAAACAGTACTTTACCACTCTCCTGCCTTTTCCATGGTTATTCTATTGGAAAAGAACGAGTTTTGGACAACTACCTTTCATTCTTGCCAAACTCTTTGCAGACCCCCGTGCAAGCTTTAGAACAAGATTTTGGATGTTTTCTTTCCTGGCAGAGTTTCTCCTTGCAAGATATGGTGGAAAAGCTTTTTGCTGAGTGTAGAGCGGCAAGACACGCAGAAGACGCAGATACGCAGCTCTCCGAAGCTAAGTGCCGGTCCCGGGCTTCTTTCGGCACAAACCGCTCTCAGGAGCTCCCTGCGCTCGCCACAATGCTCTGTGTGCGAAGAAGCCGCTTCTTCGCCTCCGGGAGAATCGGCGAGCGGCAGCTTCCCAAAGGCGAAGATGCAAGCTGCAGCACACAGGCACAGTGTGGGCAGCATTCAGACTTTGAGAAAACAGTACTTTACCACTCTCCTGCCTTTTCCATGGTTATTCTATTGGAAAAGAACGAGTTTTGGACAACTACCTTTCATTCTTGCCAAACTCTTTGCAGACCCCCGTGCAAGCTTTAGAACAAGATTTTGGATGTTTTCTTTCCTGGCAGAGTTTCTCCTTGCAAGATATGGTGGAAAAGCTTTTTGCTGAGTGTAGAGCGGCAAGACACGCAGAAGACGCAGATACGCAGCTCTCCGAAGCTAAGTGCCGGTCCCGGGCTTCTTTCGGCACAAACCGCTCTCAGGAGCTCCCTGCGCTCGCCACAATGCTCTGTGTGCGAAGAAGCCGCTTCTTCGCCTGCGGGAGAATCGGCGAGCGGCAGCTTCCCAAAGGCGAAGATGCAAGCTGCAGCACACAGGCACAGTGTGGGCAGCCTTCAGACTTAGAGAAAACAGTACTTTACCACTCTCCTGCCTTTTCCATGGTTATTCTATTGGAAAAGAACGAGTTTTGGACAACTACCTTTCATTCTTGCCAAACTCTTTGCAGACCCCCGTGCAAGCTTTAGAACAAGATTTTGGATGTTTTCTTTCCTGGCAGAGTTTCTCCTTGCAAGATATGGTGGAAAAGCTTTTTGCTGAGTGTAGAGCGGCAAGACACGCAGAAGACGCAGATACGCAGCTCTCCGAAGCTAAGTGCCGGTCCCGGGCTTCTTTCGGCACAAACCGCTCTCAGGAGCTCCCTGCGCTCGCCACAATGCTCTGTGTGCGAAGAAGCCGCTTCTTCGCCTCCGGGAGAATCGGCGAGCGGCAGCTTCCCAAAGGCGAAGATGCAAGCTGCAGCACACAGGCACAGTGTGGGCAGCATTCAGACTCAGAGAAAACAGTACTTTACCACTCTCCTGCCTTTTCCATGGTTATTCTATTGGAAAAGAACGAGTTTTGGACAACTACCTTTCATTCTTGCCAAACTCTTTGCAGACCCCCGTGCAAGCTTTAGAACAAGATTTTGGATGTTTTCTTTCCTGGCAGAGTTTCTCCTTGCAAGATATGGTGGAAAAGCTTTTTGCTGAGTGTAGAGCGGCAAGACACGCAGAAGACGCAGATACGCAGCTCTCCGAAGCTAAGTGCCGGTCCCGGGCTTCTTTCGGCACAAACCGCTCTCAGGAGCTCCCTGCGCTCGCCACAATGCTCTGTGTGCGAAGAAGCCGCTTCTTCGCCTGCGGGAGAATCGGCGAGCGGCAGCTTCCCAAAGGCGAAGATGCAAGCTGCAGCACACAGGCACAGTGTGGGCAGCATTCAGACTTAGAGAAAACAGTACTTTACCACTCTCCTGCCTTTTCCATGGTTATTCTATTGGAAAAGAACGAGTTTTGGACAACTACCTTTCATTCTTGCCAAACTCTTTGCAGACCCCCGTGCAAGCTTTAGAACAAGATTTTGGATGTTTTCTTTCCTGGCAGAGTTTCTCCTCGCAAGATATGCTGGAAAAGCTTTTTGCTGAGTGTAGAGCGGCAAGACACGCAGAAGACGCAGATACGCAGCTCTCCGAAGCTAAGTGCCGGTCCCGGGCTTCTTTCGGCACAAACCGCTCTCAGGAGCTCCCTGCGCTCGCCACAATGCTCTGTGTGCGAAGAAGCCGCTTCTTCGCCTCCGGGAGAATCGGCGAGCGGCAGCTTCCCAAAGGCGAAGATGCAAGCTGCAGCACACAGGCACAGTGTGGGCAGCCTTCAGACTCAGAGAAAACAGTACTTTACCACTCTCCTGCCTTTTCCATGGTTATTCTATTGGAAAAGAACGAGTTTTGGACAACTACCTTTCATTCTTGCCAAACTCTTTGCAGACCCCCGTGCAAGCTTTAGAACAAGATTTTGGATGTTTTCTTTCCTGGCAGAGGTTCTCCTTGCAAGATATGCTGGAAAAGCTTTTTGCTGAGTGTAGAGCGGCAAGACACGCAGAAGACGCAGATACGCAGCTCTCCGAAGCTAAGTGCCGGTCCCGGGCTTCTTTCGGCACAAACCGCTCTCAGGAGCTCCCTGCGCTCGCCACAATGCTCTGTGTGCGAAGAAGCCGCTTCTTCGCCTCCGGGAGAATCGGCGAGCGGCAGCTTCCCAAAGGCGAAGATGCAAGCTGCAGCACACAGGCACAGTGTGGGCAGCATTCAGACTTAGAGAAAACAGTACTTTACCACTCTCCTGCCTTTTCCATGGTTATTCTATTGGAAAAGAACGAGTTTTGGACAACTACCTTTCATTCTTGCCAAACTCTTTGCAGACCCCCGTGCAAGCTTTAGAACAAGATTTTGGATGTTTTCTTTCCTGGCAGAGTTTCTCCTTGCAAGATATGGTGGAAAAGCTTTTTGCTGAGTGTAGAGCGGCAAGACACGCAGAAGACGCAGATACGCAGCTCTCCGAAGCTAAGTGCCGGTCCCGGGCTTCTTTCGGCACAAACCGCTCTCAGGAGCTCCCTGCGCTCGCCACAATGCTCTGTGTGCGAAGAAGCCGCTTCTTCGCCTCCGGGAGAATCGGCGAGCGGCAGCTTCCCAAAGGCGAAGATGCAAGCTGCAGCACACAGGCACAGTGTGGGCAGCATTCAGACTTAGAGAAAACAGTACTTTACCACTCTCCTGCCTTTTCCATGGTTATTCTATTGGAAAAGAACGAGTTTTGGACAACTACCTTTCATTCTTGCCAAACTCTTTGCAGACCCCCGTGCAAGCTTTAGAACAAGATTTTGGATGTTTTCTTTCCTGGCAGAGTTTCTCCTTGCAAGATATGGTGGAAAAGCTTTTTGCTGAGTGTAGAGCGGCAAGACACGCAGAAGACGCAGATACGCAGCTCTCCGAAGCTAAGTGCCGGTCCCGGGCTTCTTTCGGCACAAACCGCTCTCAGGAGCTCCCTGCGCTCGCCACAATGCTCTGTGTGCGAAGAAGCCGCTTCTTCGCCTCCGGGAGAAGCGGCGAGCGGCAGCTTCCCAAAGGCGATGATGCAAGCTGCAGCACACAGGCACAGTGTGGGCAGCCTTCAGACTTTGAGAAAACAGTACTTTACCACTCTCCTGCCTTTTCCATGGTTATTCTATTGGAAAAGAACGAGTTTTGGACAACTACCTTTCATTCTTGCCAAACTCTTTGCAGACCCCCGTGCAAGCTTTAGAACAAGATTTTGCATGTTTTCTTTCCTGGCAGAGTTTCTCCTTGCAAGATATGCTGGAAAAGCTTTTTGCTGAGTGTAGAGCGGCAAGACACGCAGAAGACGCAGATACGCAGCTCTCCGAAGCTAAGTGCCGGTCCCGGGCTTCTTTCGGCACAAACCGCTCTCAGGAGCTCCCTGCGCTCGCCACAATGCTCTGTGTGCGAAGAAGCCGCTTCTTCGCCTCCGGGAGAATCGGCGAGCGGCAGCTTCCCAAAGGCGAAGATGCAAGCTGCAGCACACAGGCACAGTGTGGGCAGCCTTCAGACTTAGAGAAAACAGTACTTTACCACTCTCCTGCCTTTTCCATGGTTATTCTATTGGAAAAGAACGAGTTTTGGACAACTACCTTTCATTCTTGCCAAACTCTTTGCAGACCCCCGTGCAAGCTTTAGAACAAGATTTTGGATGTTTTCTTTCCTGGCAGAGTTTCTCCTTGCAAGATATGGTGGAAAAGCTTTTTGCTGAGTGTAGAGCGGCAAGACACGCAGAAGACGCAGATACGCAGCTCTCCGAAGCTAAGTGCCGGTCCCGGGCTTCTTTCGGCACAAACCGCTCTCAGGAGCTCCCTGCGCTCGCCACAATGCTCTGTGTGCGAAGAAGCCGCTTCTTCGCCTCCGGGAGAATCGGCGAGCGGCAGCTTCCCAAAGGCGAAGATGCAAGCTGCAGCACACAGGCACAGTGTGGGCAGCATTCAGACTTTGAGAAAACAGTACTTTACCACTCACCTGCCTTTTCCATGGTTATTCTATTGGAAAAGAACGAGTTTTGGACAACTACCTTTCATTCTTGCCAAACTCTTTGCAGACCCCCGTGCAAGCTTTAGAACAAGATTTTGGATGTTTTCTTTCCTGGCAGAGTTTCTCCTTGCAAGATATGGTGGAAAAGCTTTTTGCTGAGTGTAGAGCGGCAAGACACGCAGAAGACGCAGATACGCAGCTCTCCGAAGCTAAGTGCCGGTCCCGGGCTTCTTTCGGCACAAACCGCTCTCAGGAGCTCCCTGCGCTCGCCACAATGCTCTGTGTGCGAAGAAGCCGCTTCTTCGCCTCCGGGAGAATCGGCGAGCGGCAGCTTCCCAAAGGCGAAGATGCAAGCTGCAGCACACAGGCACAGTGTGGGCAGCATTCAGACTTTGAGAAAACAGTACTTTACCACTCTCCTGCCTTTTCCATGGTTATTCTATTGGAAAAGAACGAGTTTTGGACAACTACCTTTCATTCTTGCCAAACTCTTTGCAGACCCCCGTGCAAGCTTTAGAACAAGATTTTGGATGTTTTCTTTCCTGGCAGAGTTTCTCCTTGCAAGATATGGTGGAAAAGCTTTTTGCTGAGTGTAGAGCGGCAAGACACGCAGAAGACGCAGATACGCAGCTCTCCGAAGCTAAGTGCCGGTCCCGGGCTTCTTTCGGCACAAACCGCTCTCAGGAGCTCCCTGCGCTCGCCACAATGCTCTGTGTGCGAAGAAGCCGCTTCTTCGCCTCCGGGAGAAGCGGCGAGCGGCAGCTTCCCAAAGGCGATGATGCAAGCTGCAGCACACAGGCACAGTGTGGGCAGCCTTCAGACTTAGAGAAAACAGTACTTTACCACTCTCCTGCCTTTTCCATGGTTATTCTATTGGAAAAGAACGAGTTTTGGACAACTACCTTTCATTCTTGCCAAACTCTTTGCAGACCCCCGTGCAAGCTTTAGAACAAGATTTTGCATGTTTTCTTTCCTGGCAGAGTTTCTCCTTGCAAGATATGCTGGAAAAGCTTTTTGCTGAGTGTAGAGCGGCAAGACACGCAGAAGACGCAGATACGCAGCTCTCCGAAGCTAAGTGCCGGTCCCGGGCTTCTTTCGGCACAAACCGCTCTCAGGAGCTCCCTGCGCTCGCCACAATGCTCTGTGTGCGAAGAAGCCGCTTCTTCGCCTCCGGGAGAATCGGCGAGCGGCAGCTTCCCAAAGGCGAAGATGCAAGCTGCAGCACACAGGCACAGTGTGGGCAGCCTTCAGACTTAGAGAAAACGTACTTTACCACTCTCCTGCCTTTTCCATGGTTATTCTATTGGAAAAGAACGAGTTTTGGACAACTACCTTTCATTCTTGCCAAACTCTTTGCAGACCCCCGTGCAAGCTTTAGAACAAGATTTTGGATGTTTTCTTTCCTGGCAGAGTTTCTCCTTGCAAGATATGCTGGAAAAGCTTTTTGCTGAGTGTAGAGCGGCAAGACACGCAGAAGACGCAGATACGCAGCTCTCCGAAGCTAAGTGCCGGTCCCGGGCTTCTTTCGGCACAAACCGCTCTCAGGAGCTCCCTGCGCTCGCCACAATGCTCTGTGTGCGAAGAAGCCGCTTCTTCGCCTCCGGGAGAATCGGCGAGCGGCAGCTTCCCAAAGGCGAAGATGCAAGCTGCAGCACACAGGCACAGTGTGGGCAGCCTTCAGACTTAGAGAAAACAGTACTTTACCACTCTCCTGCCTTTTCCATGGTTATTCTATTGGAAAAGAACGAGTTTTGGACAACTACCTTTCATTCTTGCCAAACTCTTTGCAGACCCCCGTGCAAGCTTTAGAACAAGATTTTGGATGTTTTCTTTCCTGGCAGAGTTTCTCCTTGCAAGATATGGTGGAAAAGCTTTTGGCTGAGTGTAGAGCGGCAAGACACGCAGAAGACGCAGATACGCAGCTCTCCGAAGCTAAGTGCCGGTCCCGGGCTTCTTTCGGCACAAACCGCTCTCAAGGAGCTCCCTGCGCTCGCCACAATGCTCTGTGTGCGAAGAAGCCGCTTCTTCGCCTCCGGGAGAATCGGCGAGCGGCAGCTTCCCAAAGGCGAAGATGCAAGCTGCAGCACACAGGCACAGTGTGGGCAGCCTTCAGACTTAGAGAAAACAGTACTTTACCACTCTCCTGCCTTTTCCATGGTTATTCTAGTGGAAAAGAACGAGTTTTGGACAACTACCTTTCATTCTTGCCAAACTCTTTGCAGACCCCCGTGCAAGCTTTAGAACAAGATTTTGCATGTTTTCTTTCCTGGCAGAGTTTCTCCTTGCAAGATATGCTGGAAAAGCTTTTTGCTGAGTGTAGAGCGGCAAGACACGCAGAAGACGCAGATACGCAGCTCTCCGAAGCTAAGTGCCGGTCCCGGGCTTCTTTCGGCACAAACCGCTCTCAGGAGCTCCCTGCGCTCGCCACAATGCTCTGTGTGCGAAGAAGCCGCTTCTTCGCCTCCGGGAGAATCGGCGAGCGGCAGCTTCCCAAAGGCGAAGATGCAAGCTGCAGCACACAGGCACAGTGTGGGCAGCCTTCAGACTTAGAGAAAACGGTACTTTACCACTCTCCTGCCTTTTCCATGGTTATTCTATTGGAAAAGAACGAGTTTTGGACAACTACCTTTCATTCTTGCCAAACTCTTTGCAGACGCCCGTGCAAGCTTTAGAACAAGATTTTGGATGTTTTCTTTCCTGACAGAGTTTCTCCTTGCAAGATATGCTGGAAAAGCTTTTTGCTGAGTGTAGAGCGGCAAGACACGCAGAAGACGCAGATACGCAGCTCTCCGAAGCTAAGTGCCGGTCCCGGGCTTCTTTCGGCACAAACCGCTCTCAGGAGCTCCCTGCGCTCGCCACAATGCTCTGTGTGCGAAGAAGCCGCTTCTTCGCCTCCGGGAGAATCGGCGAGCGGCAGCTTCCCAAAGGCGAAGATGCAAGCTGCAGCACACAGGCACAGTGTGGGCAGCATTCAGACTCAGAGAAAACAGTACTTTACCACTCTCCTGCCTTTTCCATGGTTATTCTATTGGAAAAGAACGAGTTTTGGACAACTACCTTTCATTCTTGCCAAACTCTTTGCAGACCCCCGTGCAAGCTTTAGAACAAGATTTTGGATGTTTTCTTTCCTGGCAGAGTTTCTCCTTGCAAGATATGCTGGAAAAGCTTTTTGCTGAGTGTAGAGCGGCAAGACACGCAGAAGACGCAGATACGCAGCTCTCCGAAGCTAAGTGCCGGTCCCGGGCTTCTTTCGGCACAAACCGCTCTCAGGAGCTCCCTGCGCTCGCCCCAATGCTCTGTGTGTGAAGAAGCCGCTTCTTCGCCTCCGGGAGAATCGGCGAGCGGCAGCTTCCCAAAGGCGAAGATGCAAGCTGCAGCACACAGGCACAGTGTGGGCAGCCTTCAGACTTAGAGAAAACAGTACTTTACCACTCTCCTGCCTTTTCCATGGTTATTCTATTGGAAAAGAACGAGTTTTGGCCAACTACCTTTCATTCTTGCCAAACTCTTTGCAGACCCCCGTGCAAGCTTTAGAACAAGATTTTGGATGTTTTCTTTCCTGGCAGAGTTTCTCCTTGCAAGATATGGTGGAAAAGCTTTTTGCTGAGTGTAGAGCGGCAAGACACGCAGAAGACGCAGATACGCAGCTCTCCGAAGCTAAGTGCCGGTCCCGGGCTTCTTTCGGCACAAACCGCTCTCAGGAGCTCCCTGCGCTCGCCACAATGCTCTGTGTGCGAAGAAGCCGCTTCTTCGCCTCCGGGAGAATCGGCGAGCGGCAGCTTCCCAAAGGCGAAGATGCAAGCTGCAGCACACAGGCACAGTGTGGGCAGCCTTCAGACTTAGAGAAAACAGTACTTTACCACTCTCCTGCCTTTTCCATGGTTATTCTATTGGAAAAGAACGAGTTTTGGACAACTACCTTTCATTCTTGCCAAACTCTTTGCAGACCCCCGTGCAAGCTTTAGAACAAGATTTTGGATGTTTTCTTCCCTGGCAGAGTTTCTCCTTGCAAGATATGGTGGAAAAGCTTTTTGCTGAGTGTAGAGCGGCAAGACACGCAGAAGACGCAGATACGCAGCTCTCCGAAGCTAAGTGCCGGTCCCGGGCTTCTTTCGGCACAAACCGCTCTCAGGAGCTCCCTGCGCTCGCCACAATGCTCTGTGTGCGAAGAAGCCGCTTCTTCGCCTGTGGGAGAATCGGCGAGCGGCAGCTTCCCAAAGGCGATGATGCAAGCTGCAGCACACAGGCACAGTATGGGCAGCCTTCAGACTTAGAGAAAACAGTACTTTACCACTCTCCTGCCTTTTCCATGGTTATTCTATTGGAAAAGAACGAGTTTTGGACAACTACCTTTCATTCTTGCCAAACTCTTTGCAGACCCCCGTGCAAGCTTTAGAACAAGATTTTGGATGTTTTCTTTCCTGGCAGAGTTTCTCCTTGCAAGATATGCTGGAAAAGCTTTTTGCTGAGTGTAGAGCGGCAAGACACGCAGAAGACACAGATACGCAGCTCTCCGAAGCTAAGTGCCGGTCCCGGGCTTCTTTCGGCACAAACCGCTCTCAGGAGCTCCCTGCGCTCGCCACAATGCTCTGTGTGCGAAGAAGCCGCTTCTTCGCCTCCGGGAGAATCGGCGAGCGGCAGCTTCCCAAAGGCGATGATGCAAGCTGCAGCACACAGGCACAGTGTGGGCAGCCTTCAGACTTAGAGAAAACAGTACTTTACCACTCTCCTGCCTTTTCCATGGTTATTCTATTGGAAAAGAACGAGTTTTGGACAACTACCTTTCATTCTTGCCAAACTCTTTGCAGACGCCCGTGCAAGCTTTAGAACAAGATTTTGGATGTTTTCTTTCCTGACAGAGTTTCTCCTTGCAAGATATGCTGGAAAAGCTTTTTGCTGAGTGTAGAGCGGCAAGACACGCAGAAGACGCAGATACGCAGCTCTCCGAAGCTAAGTGCCGGTCCCGGGCTTCTTTCGGCACAAACCGCTCTCAGGAGCTCCCTGCGCTCGCCACAATGCTCTGTGTGCGAAGAAGCCGCTTCTTCGCCTCCGGGAGAATCGGCGAGCGGCAGCTTCCCAAAGGCGAAGATGCAAGCTGCAGCACACAGGCACAGTGTGGGCAGCATTCAGACTCAGAGAAAACAGTACTTTACCACTCTCCTGCCTTTTCCATGGTTATTCTATTGGAAAAGAACGAGTTTTGGACAACTACCTTTCATTCTTGCCAAACTCTTTGCAGACCCCCGTGCAAGCTTTAGAACAAGATTTTGGATGTTTTCTTTCCTGGCAGAGTTTCTCCTTGCAAGATATGCTGGAAAAGCTTTTTGCTGAGTGTAGAGCGGCAAGACACGCAGAAGACGCAGATACGCAGCTCTCCGAAGCTAAGTGCCGGTCCCGGGCTTCTTTCGGCACAAACCGCTCTCAGGAGCTCCCTGCGCTCGCCACAATGCTCTGTGTGCGAAGAAGCCGCTTCTTCGCCTCCGGGAGAATCGGCGAGCGGCAGCTTCCCAAAGGCGAAGATGCAAGCTGCAGCACACAGGCACAGTGTGGGCAGCCTTCAGACTTAGAGAAAACAGTACTTTACCACTCTCCTGCCTTTTCCATGGTTATTCTATTGGAAAAGAACGAGTTTTGGACAACTACCTTTCATTCTTGCCAAACTCTTTGCAGACCCCCGTGCAAGCTTTAGAACAAGATTTTGGATGTTTTCTTTCCTGGCAGAGTTTCTCCTTGCAAGATATGGTGGAAAAGCTTTTTGCTGAGTGTAGAGCGGCAAGACACGCAGAAGACGCAGATACGCAGCTCTCCGAAGCTAAGTGCCGGTCCCGGGCTTCTTTCGGCACAAACCGCTCTCAGGAGCTCCCTGCGCTCGCCACAATGCTCTGTGTGCGAAGAAGCCGCTTCTTCGCCTCCGGGAGAATCGGCGAGCGGCAGCTTCCCAAAGGCGATGATGCAAGCTGCAGCACACAGGCACAGTGTGGGCAGCATTCAGACTCAGAGAAAACAGTACTTTACCACTCTCCTGCCTTTTCCATGGTTATTCTATTGGAAAAGAACGAGTTTTGGACAACTACCTTTCATTCTTGCCAAACTCTTTGCAGACCCCCGTGCAAGCTTTAGAACAAGATTTTGGATGTTTTCTTTCCTGGCAGAGTTTCTCCTTGCAAGATATGCTGGAAAAGCTTTTTGCTGAGTGTAGAGCGGCAAGACACGCAGAAGACGCAGATACGCAGCTCTCCGAAGCTAAGTGCCGGTCCCGGGCTTCTTTCGGCACAAACCGCTCTCAGGAGCTCCCTGCGCTCGCCACAATGCTCTGTGTGCGAAGCCGCTTCTTCGCCTCCGGGAGAATCGGCGAGCGGCAGCTTCCCAAAGGCGAAGATGCAAGCTGCAGCACACAGGCACAGTGTGGGCAGCATTCAGACTTAGAGAAAACAGTACTTTACCACTCTCCTGCCTTTTCCATGGTTATTCTATTGGAAAAGAACGAGTTTTGGACAACTACCTTTCATTCTTGCCAAACTCTTTGCAGACCCCCGTGCAAGCTTTAGAACAAGATTTTGGATGTTTTCTTTCCTGGCAGAGTTTCTCCTTGCAAGATATGCTGGAAAAGCTTTTTGCTGAGTGTAGAGCGGCAAGACACGCAGAAGACGCAGATACGCAGCTCTCCGAAGCTAAGTGCCGGTCCCGGGCTTCTTTCGGCACAAACCGCTCTCAGGAGCTCCCTGCGCTCGCCACAATGCTCTGTGTGCGAAGAAGCCGCTTCTTCGCCTCCGGGAGAATCGGCGAGCGGCAGCTTCCCAAAGGCGAAGATGCAAGCTGCAGCACACAGGCACAGTGTGGGCAGCCTTCAGACTTAGAGAAAACAGTACTTTACCACTCTCCTGCCTTTTCCATGGTTATTCTATTGGAAAAGAACGAGTTTTGGACAACTACCTTTCATTCTTGCCAAACTCTTTGCAGACCCCCGTGCAAGCTTTAGAACAAGATTTTGGATGTTTTCTTTCCTGGCAGAGTTTCTCCTTGCAAGATATGCTGGAAAAGCTTTTTGCTGAGTGTAGAGCGGCAAGACACGCAGAAGACGCAGATACGCAGCTCTCCGAAGCTAAGTGCCGGTCCCGGGCTTCTTTCGGCACAAACCGCTCTCAGGAGCTCCCTGCGCTCGCCACAATGCTCTGTGTGCGAAGAAGCCGCTTCTTCGCCTCCGGGAGAATCGGCGAGCGGCAGCTTCCCAAAGGCGAAGATGCAAGCTGCAGCACACAGGCACAGTGTGGGCAGCCTTCAGACTTCGAGAAAACAGTACTTTACCACTCTCCTGCCTTATCCATGGTTATTCTATTGGAAAAGAACGAGTTTTGGACAACTACCTTTCATTCTTGCCAAACTCTTTGCAGACCCCCGTGCAAGCTTTAGAACAAGATTTTGGATGTTTTCTTTCCTGGCAGAGTTTCTCCTTGCAAGATATGCTGGAAAAGCTTTTTGCTGAGTGTAGAGCGGCAAGACACGCAGAAGACGCAGATACGCAGCTCTCCGAAGCTAAGTGCCGGTCCCGGGCTTCTTTCGGCACAAACCGCTCTCAGGAGCTCCCTGCGCTCGCCACAATGCTCTGTGTGCGAAGAAGCCGCTTCTTCGCCTCCGGGAGAATCGGCGAGCGGCAGCTTCCCAAAGGCGATGATGCAAGCTGCAGCACACAGGCACAGTGTGGGCAGCCTTCAGACTTAGAGAAAACGGTACTTTACCACTCTCCTGCCTTTTCCATGGTTATTCTATTGGAAAAGAACGAGTTTTGGACAACTACCTTTCATTCTTGCCAAACTCTTTGCAGACCCCCGTGCAAGCTTTAGAACAAGATTTTGGATGTTTTCTTTCCTGACAGAGTTTCTCCTTGCAAGATATGGTGGAAAAGCTTTTTGCTGAGTGTAGAGCGGCAAGACACGCAGAAGACGCAGATACGCAGCTCTCCGAAGCTAAGTGCCGGTCCCGGGCTTCTTTCGGCACAAACCGCTCTCAGGAGCTCCCTGCGCTCGCCACAATGCTCTGTGTGCGAAGAAGCCGCTTCTTCGCCTCCGGGAGAATCGGCGAGCGGCAGCTTCCCAAAGGCGAAGATGCAAGCTGCAGCACACAGGCACAGTGTGGGCAGCATTCAGACTCAGAGAAAACAGTACTTTACCACTCTCCTGCCTTTTCCATGGTTATTCTATTGGAAAAGAACGAGTTTTGGACAACTACCTTTCATTCTTGCCAAACTCTTTGCAGACCCCCGTGCAAGCTTTAGAACAAGATTTTGGATGTTTTCTTTCCTGGCAGAGTTTCTCCTTGCAAGATATGGTGGAAAAGCTTTTTGCTGAGTGTAGAGCGGCAAGACACGCAGAAGACGCAGATACGCAGCTCTCCGAAGCTAAGTGCCGGTCCCGGGCTTCTTTCGGCACAAACCGCTCTCAGGAGCTCCCTGCGCTCGCCACAATGCTCTGTGTGCGAAGAAGCCGCTTCTTCGCCTCCGGGAGAATCGGCGAGCGGCAGCTTCCCAAAGGCGAAGATGCAAGCTGCAGCACACAGGCACAGTGTGGGCAGCCTTCAGACTTAGAGAAAACAGTACTTTACCACTCTCCTGCCTTTTCCATGGTTATTCTATTGGAAAAGAACGAGTTTTGGACAACTACCTTTCATTCTTGCCAAACTCTTTGCAGACCCCCGTGCAAGCTTTAGAACAAGATTTTGGATGTTTTCTTTCCTGGCAGAGTTTCTCCTTGCAAGATATGGTGGAAAAGCTTTTTGCTGAGTGTAGAGCGGCAAGACACGCAGAAGACGCAGATACGCAGCTCTCCGAAGCTAAGTGCCGGTCCCGGGCTTCTTTCGGCACAAACCGCTCTCAGGAGCTCCCTGCGCTCGCCACAATGCTCTGTGTGCGAAGAAGCCGCTTCTTCGCCTCCGGGAGAATCGGCGAGCGGCAGCTTCCCAAAGGCGAAGATGCAAGCTGCAGCACACAGGCACAGTGTGGGCAGCCTTCAGACTTAGAGAAAACAGTACTTTACCACTCTCCTGCCTTTTCCATGGTTATTCTATTGGAAAAGAACGAGTTTTGGACAACTACCTTTCATTCTTGCCAAACTCTTTGCAGACCCCCGTGCAAGCTTTAGAACAAGATTTTGGATGTTTTCTTTCCTGGCAGAGTTTCTCCTTGCAAGATATGCTGGAAAAGCTTTTTGCTGAGTGTAGAGCGGCAAGACACGCAGAAGACGCAGGTACGCAGCTCTCCGAAGCTAAGTGCCGGTCCCGGGCTTCTTTCGGCACAAACCGCTCTCAGGAGCTCCCTGCGCTCGCCACAATGCTCTGTGTGCGAAGAAGCCGCTTCTTCGCCTGCGGGAGAATCGGCGAGCGGCAGCTTCCCAAAGGCGAAGATGCAAGCTGCAGCACACAGGCACAGTGTGGGCAGCCTTCAGACTTAGAGAAAACAGTACTTTACCACTCTCCTGCCTTTTCCATGGTTATTCTATTGGAAAAGAACGAGTTTTGGACAACTACCTTTCATTCTTGCCAAACTCTTTGCAGACCCCCGTGCAAGCTTTAGAACAAGTTTTTGGATGTTTTCTTTCCTGGCAGAGTTTCTCCTTGCAAGATATGCTGGAAAAGCTTTTTGCTGAGTGTAGAGCGGCAAGACACGCAGAAGACGCAGATACGCAGCTCTCCGAAGCTAAGTGCCGGTCCCGGGCTTCTTTCGGCACAAACCGCTCTCAGGAGCTCCCTGCGCTCGCCACAATGCTCTGTGTGCGAAGAAGCCGCTTCTTCGCCTCCGGGAGAATCGGCGAGCGGCAGCTTCCCAAAGGCGATGATGCAAGCTGCAGCACACAGGCACAGTGTGGGCAGCCTTCAGACTTAGAGAAAACGGTACTTTACCACTCTCCTGCCTTTTCCATGGTTATTCTATTGGAAAAGAACGAGTTTTGGACAACTACCTTTCATTCTTGCCAAACTCTTTGCAGACCCCCGTGCAAGCTTTAGAACAATATTTTGGATGTTTTCTTTCCTGGCAGAGTTTCTCCTTGCAAGATATGCTGGAAAAGCTTTTTGCTGAGTGTAGAGTGGCAAGACACGCAGAAGACGCAGATACGCAGCTCTCCGAAGCTAAGTGCCGGTCCCGGGCTTCTTTCGGCACAAACCGCTCTCAGGAGCTCCCTGCGCTCGCCACAATGCTCTGTGTGCGAAGAAGCCGCTTCTTCGCCTCCGGGAGAATCGGCGAGCGGCAGCTTCCCAAAGGCGAAGATGCAAGCTGCAGCACACAGGCACAGTGTGGGCAGCATTCAGACTTAGAGAAAACAGTACTTTACCACTCTCCTGCCTTTTCCATGGTTATTCTATTGGAAAAGAACGAGTTTTGGACAACTACCTTTCATTCTTGCCAAACTCTTTGCAGACCCCCGTGCAAGCTTTAGAACAAGATTTTGGATGTTTTCTTTCCTGGCAGAGTTTCTCCTTGCAAGATATGCTGGAAAAGCTTTTTGCTGAGTGTAGAGCGGCAAGACACGCAGAAGACGCAGATACGCAGCTCTCCGAAGCTAAGTGCCGGTCCCGGGCTTCTTTCGGCACAAACCGCTCTCAGGAGCTCCCTGCGCTCGCCACAATGCTCTGTGTGCGAAGAAGCCGCTTCTTCGCCTCCGGGAGAATCGGCGAGCGGCAGCTTCCCAAAGGCGAAGATGCAAGCTGCAGCACACAGGCACAGTATGGGCAGCCTTCAGACTTAGAGAAAACAGTACTTTACCACTCTCCTGCCTTTTCCATGGTTATTCTATTGGAAAAGAACGAGTTTTGGACAACTACCTTTCATTCTTGCCAAACTCTTTGCAGACCCCCGTGCAAGCTTTAGAACAAGATTTTGGATGTTTTCTTTCCTGGCAGAGTTTCTCCTTGCAAGATATGCTGGAAAAGCTTTTTGCTGAGTGTAGAGCGGCAAGACACGCAGAAGACGCAGATACGCAGCTCTCCGAAGCTAAGTGCCGGTCCCGGGCTTCTTTCGGCACAAACCGCTCTCAGGAGCTCCCTGCGCTCGCCACAATGCTCTGTGTGCGAAGAAGCCGCTTCTTCGCCTCCGGGAGAATCGGCGAGCGGCAGCTTCCCAAAGGCGAAGATGCAAGCTGCAGCACACAGGCACAGTATGGGCAGCCTTCAGACTTAGAGAAAACAGTACTTTACCACTCTCCTGCCTTTTCCATGGTTATTCTATTGGAAAAGAACGAGTTTTGGACAACTACCTTTCATTCTTGCCAAACTCTTTGCAGACCCCCGTGCAAGCTTTAGAACAAGATTTTGGATGTTTTCTTTCCTGGCAGAGTTTCTCCTTGCAAGATATGGTGGAAAAGCTTTTTGCTGAGTGTAGAGCGGCAAGACACGCAGAAGACGCAGATACGCAGCTCTCCGAAGCTAAGTGCCGGTCCCGGGCTTCTTTCGGCACAAACCGCTCTCAGGAGCTCCCTGCGCTCGCCACAATGCTCTGTGTGCGAAGAAGCCGCTTCTTCGCCTCCGGGAGAATCGGCGAGCGGCAGCTTCCCAAAGGCGAAGATGCAAGCTGCAGCACACAGGCACAGTGTGGGCAGCCTTCAGACTTCGAGAAAACAGTACTTTACCACTCTCCTGCCTTTTCCATGGTTATTCTATTGGAAAAGAACGAGTTTTGGACAACTACCTTTCATTCTTGCCAAACTCTTTGCAGACCCCCGTGCAAGCTTTAGAACAAGATTTTGGATGTTTTCTTTCCTGGCAGAGTTTCTCCTTGCAAGATATGCTGGAAAAGCTTTTTGCTGAGTGTAGAGCGGCAAGACACGCAGAAGACGCAGATACGCAGCTCTCCGAAGCTAAGTGCCGGTCCCGGGCTTCTTTCGGCACAAACCGCTCTCAGGAGCTCCCTGCGCTCGCCACAATGCTCTGTGTGCGAAGAAGCCGCTTCTTCGCCTGCGGGAGAATCGGCGAGCGGCAGCTTCCCAAAGGCGAAGATGCAAGCTGCAGCACACAGGCACAGTGTGGGCAGCACTCAGACTTAGAGAAAACAGTACTTTACCACTCTCCTGCCTTTTCCATGGTTATTCTAGTGGAAAAGAACGAGTTTTGGACAACTACCTTTCATTCTTGCCAAACTCTTTGCAGACCCCCGTGCAAGCTTTAGAACAAGATTTTGGATGTTTTCTTTCCTGGCAGAGTTTCTCCTTGCAAGATATGCTGGAAAAGCTTTTTGCTGAGTGTAGAGCGGCAAGACACGCAGAAGACGCAGATACGCAGCTCTCCGAAGCTAAGTGCCGGTCCCGGGCTTCTTTCGGCACAAACCGCTCTCAGGAGCTCCCTGCGCTCGCCACAATGCTCTGTGTGCGAAGAAGCCGCTTCTTCGCCTCCGGGAGAATCGGCGAGCGGCAGCTTCCCAAAGGCGATGATGCAAGCTGCAGCACACAGGCACAGTGTGGGCAGCCTTCAGACTTAGAGAAAACGGTACTTTACCACTCTCCTGCCTTTTCCATGGTTATTCTATTGGAAAAGAACGAGTTTTGGACAACTACCTTTCATTCTTGCCAAACTCTTTGCAGACCCCCGTGCAAGCTTTAGAACAAGATTTTGGATGTTTTCTTTCCTGGCAGAGTTTCTCCTTGCAAGATATGCTGGAAAAGCTTTTTGCTGAGTGTAGAGTGGCAAGACACGCAGAAGACGCAGATACGCAGCTCTCCGAAGCTAAGTGCCGGTCCCGGGCTTCTTTCGGCACAAACCGCTCTCAGGAGCTCCCTGCGCTCGCCACAATGCTCTGTGTGCGAAGAAGCCGCTTCTTCGCCTCCGGGAGAATCGGCGAGCGGCAGCTTCCCAAAGGCGAAGATGCAAGCTGCAGCACACAGGCACAGTGTGGGCAGCATTCAGACTTCGAGAAAACAGTACTTTACCACTCTCCTGCCTTTTCCATGGTTATTCTATTGGAAAAGAACGAGTTTTGGACAACTACCTTTCATTCTTGCCAAACTCTTTGCAGACCCCCGTGCAAGCTTTATAACAAGATTTTGGATGTTTTCTTTCCTGGCAGAGTTTCTCCTTGCAAGATATGCTGGAAAAGCTTTTTGCTGAGTGTAGAGCGGCAAGACACGCAGAAGACGCAGATACGCAGCTCTCCGAAGCTAAGTGCCGGTCCCGGGCTTCTTTCGGCACAAACCGCTCTCAGGAGCTCCCTGCGCTCGCCACAATGCTCTGTGTGCGAAGAAGCCGCTTCTTCGCCTGCGGGAGAATCGGCGAGCGGCAGCTTCCCAAAGGCGAAGATGCAAGCTGCAGCACACAGGCACAGTGTGGGCAGCATTCAGACTCAGAGAAAACAGTACTTTACCACTCTCCTGCCTTTTCCATGGTTATTCTATTGGAAAAGAACGAGTTTTGGACAACTACCTTTCATTCTTGCCAAACTCTTTGCAGACCCCCGTGCAAGCTTTAGAACAAGATTTTGGATGTTTTCTTTCCTGGCAGAGTTTCTCCTTGCAAGATATGCTGGAAAAGCTTTTTGCTGAGTGTAGAGCGGCAAGACACGCAGAAGACGCAGATACGCAGCTCTCCGAAGCTAAGTGCCGGTCCCGGGCTTCTTTCGGCACAAACCGCTCTCAGGAGCTCCCTGCGCTCGCCACAATGCTCTGTGTGCGAAGAAGCCGCTTCTTCGCCTCCGGGAGAATCGGCGAGCGGCAGCTTCCCAAAGGCGAAGATGCAAGCTGCAGCACACAGGCACAGTGTGGGCAGCCTTCAGACTTAGAGAAAACGGTACTTTACCACTCTCCTGCCTTTTCCATGGTTATTCTATTGGAAAAGAACGAGTTTTGGACAACTACCTTTCATTCTTGCCAAACTCTTTGCAGACCCCCGTGCAAGCTTTAGAACAAGATTTTGGATGTTTTCTTTCCTGGCAGAGTTTCTCCTTGCAAGATATGGTGGAAAAGCTTTTGGCTGAGTGTAGAGCGGCAAGACACGCAGAAGACGCAGATACGCAGCTCTCCGAAGCTAAGTGCCGGTCCCGGGCTTCTTTCGGCACAAACCGCTCTCAGGAGCTCCCTGCGCTCGCCACAATGCTCTGTGTGCGAAGAAGCCGCTTCTTCGCCTGCGGGAGAATCGGCGAGCGGCAGCTTTCCAAAGGCGAAGATGCAAGCTGCAGCACACAGGCACAGTGTGGGCAGCCTTCAGACTTAGAGAAAACAGTACTTTACCACTCTCCTGCCTTTTCCATGGTTATTCTATTGGAAAAGAACGAGTTTTGGACAACTACCTTTCATTCTTGCCAAACTCTTTGCAGACCCCCGTGCAAGCTTTAGAACAAGATTTTGGATGTTTTCTTTCCTGGCAGAGTTTCTCCTTGCAAGATATGCTGGAAAAGCTTTTTGCTGAGTGTAGAGCGGCAAGACACGCAGAAGACGCAGATACGCAGCTCTCCGAAGCTAAGTGCCGGTCCCGGGCTTCTTTCGGCACAAACCGCTCTCAGGAGCTCCCTGCGCTCGCCACAATGCTCTGTGTGCGAAGAAGCCGCTTCTTCGCCTCCGGGAGAATCGGCGAGCGGCAGCTTCCCAAAGGCGAAGATGCAAGCTGCAGCACACAGGCACAGTGTGGGCAGCATTCAGACTCAGAGAAAACAGTACTTTACCACTCTCCTGCCTTTTCCATGGTTATTCTATTGGAAAAGAACGAGTTTTGGACAACTACCTTTCATTCTTGCCAAACTCTTTGCAGACCCCCGTGCAAGCTTTAGAACAAGATTTTGGATGTTTTCTTTCCTGGCAGAGTTTCTCCTTGCAAGATATGCTGGAAAAGCTTTTTGCTGAGTGTAGAGCGGCAAGACATGCAGAAGACGCAGATACGCAGCTCTCCGAAGCTAAGTGCCGGTCCCGGGCTTCTTTCGGCACAAACCGCTCTCAGGAGCTCCCTGCGCTCGCCACAATGCTCTGTGTGCGAAGAAGCCGCTTCTTCGCCTCCGGGAGAATCGGCGAGCGGCAGCTTCCCAAAGGCGAAGATGCAAGCTGCAGCACACAGGCACAGTGTGGGCAGCCTTCAGACTTAGAGAAAACAGTACTTTACCACTCTCCTGCCTTTTCCATGGTTATTCTATTGGAAAAGAACGAGTTTTGGACAACTACCTTTCATTCTTGCCAAACTCTTTGCAGACCCCCGTGCAAGCTTTAGAACAAGATTTTGGATGTTTTCTTTCCTGGCAGAGTTTCTCCTTGCAAGATATGCTGGAAAAGCTTTTTGCTGAGTGTAGAGCGGCAAGACACGCAGAAGACGCAGATACGCAGCTCTCCGAAGCTAAGTGCCGGTCCCGGGCTTCTTTCGGCACAAACCGCTCTCAGGAGCTCCCTGCGCTCGCCACAATGCTCTGTGTGCGAAGAAGCCGCTTCTTCGCCTCCGGGAGAATCGGCGAGCGGCAGCTTCCCAAAGGCGAAGATGCAAGCTGCAGCACACAGGCACAGTGTGGGCAGCCTTCAGACTTAGAGAAAACAGTACTTTACCACTCTCCTGCCTTTTCCATGGTTATTCTATTGGAAAAGAACGAGTTTTGGACAACTACCTTTCATTCTTGCCAAACTCTTTGCAGACCCCCGTGCAAGCTTTAGAACAAGATTTTGGATGTTTTCTTTCCTGGCAGAGTTTCTCCTTGCAAGATATGGTGGAAAAGCTTTTTGCTGAGTGTAGAGCGGCAAGACACGCAGAAGACGCAGATACGCAGCTCTCCGAAGCTAAGTGCCGGTCCCGGGCTTCTTTCGGCACAAACCGCTCTCAGGAGCTCCCTGCGCTCGCCACAATGCTCTGTGTGCGAAGAAGCCGCTTCTTCGCCTGCGGGAGAATCGGCGAGCGGCAGCTTCCCAAAGGCGAAGATGCAAGCTGCAGCACACAGGCACAGTGTGGGCAGCCTTCAGACTTCGAGAAAACAGTACTTTACCACTCTCCTGCCTTTTCCAGGGTTATTCTATTGGAAAAGAACGAGTTTTGGACAACTACCTTTCATTCTTGCCAAACTCTTTGCAGACCCCCGTGCAAGCTTTAGAACAAGATTTTGGATGTTTTCTTCCCTGGCAGAGTTTCTCCTTGCAAGATATGGTGGAAAAGCTTTTTGCTGAGTGTAGAGCGGCAAGACACGCAGAAGACGCAGATACGCAGCTCTCCGAAGCTAAGTGCCGGTCCCGGGCTTCTTTCGGCACAAACCGCTCTCAGGAGCTCCCTGCGCTCGCCACAATGCTCTGTGTGCGAAGAAGCCGCTTCTTCGCCTCCGGGAGAATCGGCGAGCGGCAGCTTCCCAAAGGCGAAGATGCAAGCTGCAGCACACAGGCACAGTGTGGGCAGCATTCAGACTCAGAGAAAACAGTACTTTACCACTCTCCTGCCTTTTCCATGGTTATTCTATTGGAAAAGAACGAGTTTTGGACAACTACCTTTCATTCTTGCCAAACTCTTTGCAGACCCCCGTGCAAGCTTTAGAACAAGATTTTGGATGTTTTCTTTCCTGGCAGAGTTTCTCCTTGCAAGATATGCTGGAAAAGCTTTTTGCTGAGTGTAGAGCGGCAAGACACGCAGAAGACGCAGATACGCAGCTCTCCGAAGCTAAGTGCCGGTCCCGGGCTTCTTTCGGCACAAACCGCTCTCAGGAGCTCCCTGCGCTCGCCACAATGCTCTGTGTGCGAAGAAGCCGCTTCTTCGCCTGCGGGAGAATCGGCGAGCGGCAGCTTCCCAAAGGCGAAGATGCAAGCTGCAGCACACAGGCACAGTGTGGGCAGCCTTCAGACTTAGAGAAAACAGTACTTTACCACTCTCCTGCCTTTTCCATGGTTATTCTATTGGAAAAGAACGAGTTTTGGACAACTACCTTTCATTCTTGCCAAACTCTTTGCAGACCCCCGTGCAAGCTTTAGAACAAGATTTTGGATGTTTTCTTTCCTGGCAGAGTTTCTCCTTGCAAGATATGGTGGAAAAGCTTTTTGCTGAGTGTAGAGCGGCAAGACACGCAGAAGACGCAGATACGCAGCTCTCCGAAGCTAAGTGCCGGTCCCGGGCTTCTTTCGGCACAAACCGCTCTCAGGAGCTCCCTGCGCTCGCCACAATGCTCTGTGTGCGAAGAAGCCGCTTCTTCGCCTGCGGGAGAATCGGCGAGCGGCAGCTTCCCAAAGGCGATGATGCAAGCTGCAGCACACAGGCACAGTGTGGGCAGCCTTCAGACTTAGAGAAAACAGTACTTTACCACTCTCCTGCCTTTTCCATGGTTATTCTATTGGAAAAGAACGAGTTTTGGACAACTACCTTTCATTCTTGCCAAACTCTTTGCAGACCCCCGTGCAAGCTTTAGAACAAGATTTTGGATGTTTTCTTTCCTGGCAGAGTTTCTCCTTGCAAGATATGGTGGAAAAGCTTTTTGCTGAGTGTAGAGCGGCAAGACACGCAGAAGACGCAGATACGCAGCTCTCCGAAGCTAAGTGCCGGTCCCGGGCTTCTTTCGGCACAAACCGCTCTCAGGAGCTCCCTGCGCTCGCCACAATGCTCTGTGTGCGAAGAAGCCGCTTCTTCGCCTCCGGGAGAATCGGCGAGCGGCAGCTTCCCAAAGGCGATGATGCAAGCTGCAGCACACAGGCACAGTGTGGGCAGCCTTCAGACTTAGAGAAAACAGTACTTTACCACTCTCCTGCCTTTTCCATGGTTATTCTATTGGAAAAGAACGAGTTTTGGACAACTACCTTTCATTCTTGCCAAACTCTTTGCAGACCCCCGTGCAAGCTTTAGAACAAGATTTTGGATGTTTTCTTTCCTGGCAGAGTTTCTCCTTGCAAGATATGGTGGAAAAGCTTTTTGCTGAGTGTAGAGCGGCAAGACACGCAGAAGACGCAGATACGCAGCTCTCCGAAGCTAAGTGCCGGTCCCGGGCTTCTTTCGGCACAAACCGCTCTCAGGAGCTCCCTGCGCTCGCCACAATGCTCTGTGTGCGAAGAAGCCGCTTCTTCGCCTGCGGGAGAATCGGCGAGCGGCAGCTTCCCAAAGGCGAAGATGCAAGCTGCAGTACACAGGCACAGTGTGGGCAGCATTCAGACTCAGAGAAAACAGTACTTTACCACTCTCCTGCCTTTTCCATGGTTATTCTATTGGAAAAGAACGAGTTTTGGACAACTACCTTTCATTCTTGCCAAACTCTTTGCAGACCCCCGTGCAAGCTTTAGAACAAGATTTTGGATGTTTTCTTTCCTGGCAGAGTTTCTCCTTGCAAGATATGCTGGAAAAGCTTTTTGCTGAGTGTAGAGCGGCAAGACACGCAGAAGACGCAGATACGCAGCTCTCCGAAGCTAAGTGCCGGTCCCGGGCTTCTTTCGGCACAAACCGCTCTCAGGAGCTCCCTGCGCTCGCCACAATGCTCTGTGTGCGAAGCCGCTTCTTCGCCTCCGGGAGAATCGGCGAGCGGCAGCTTCCCAAAGGCGAAGATGCAAGCTGCAGCACACAGGCACAGTGTGGGCAGCATTCAGACTTTGAGAAAACAGTACTTTACCACTCTCCTGCCTTTTCCATGGTTATTCTATTGGAAAAGAACGAGTTTTGGACAACTACCTTTCATTCTTGCCAAACTCTTTGCAGACCCCCGTGCAAGCTTTAGAACAAGATTTTGGATGTTTTCTTTCCTGGCAGAGTTTCTCCTTGCAAGATATGCTGGAAAAGCTTTTTGCTGAGTGTAGAGCGGCAAGACACGCAGAAGACGCAGATACGCAGCTCTCCGAAGCTAAGTGCCGGTCCCGGGCTTCTTTCGGCACAAACCGCTCTCAGGAGCTCCCTGCGCTCGCCACAATGCTCTGTGTGCGAAGAAGCCGCTTCTTCGCCTGCGGGAGAATCGGCGAGCGGCAGCTTCCCAAAGGCGATGATGCAAGCTGCAGCACACAGGCACAGTGTGGGCAGCCTTCAGACTTAGAGAAAACAGTACTTTACCACTCTCCTGCCTTTTCCATGGTTATTCTATTGGAAAAGAACGAGTTTTGGACAACTACCTTTCATTCTTGCCAAACTCTTTGCAGACCCCCGTGCAAGCTTTAGAACAAGATTTTGGATGTTTTCTTTCCTGGCAGAGTTTCTCCTTGCAAGATATGCTGGAAAAGCTTTTTGCTGAGTGTAGAGCGGCAAGACACGCAGAAGACGCAGATACGCAGCTCTCCGAAGCTAAGTGCCGGTCCCGGGCTTCTTTCGGCACAAACCGCTCTCAGGAGCTCCCTGCGCTCGCCACAATGCTCTGTGTGCGAAGAAGCCGCTTCTTCGCCTGCGGGAGAATCGGCGAGCGGCAGCTTGCCAAAGGCGAAGATGCAAGCTGCAGCACACAGGCACAGTGTGGGCAGCCTTCAGACTTCGAGAAAACAGTACTTTACCACTCTCCTGCCTTATCCATGGTTATTCTAGTGGAAAAGAACGAGTTTTGGACAACTACCTTTCATTCTTGCCAAACTCTTTGCAGACCCCCGTGCAAGCTTTAGAACAAGATTTTGGATGTTTTCTTTCCTGGCAGAGTTTCTCCTTGCAAGATATGCTGGAAAAGCTTTTTGCTGAGTGTAGAGCGGCAAGACACGCAGAAGACGCAGATACGCAGCTCTCCGAAGCTAAGTGCCGGTCCCGGGCTTCTTTCGGCACAAACCGCTCTCAGGAGCTCCCTGCGCTCGCCACAATGCTCTGTGTGCGAAGAAGCCGCTTCTTCGCCTCCGGGAGAATCGGCGAGCGGCAGCTTCCCAAAGGCGATGATGCAAGCTGCAGCACACAGGCACAGTGTGGGCAGCATTCAGACTCAGAGAAAACAGTACTTTACCACTCTCCTGCCTTTTCCATGGTTATTCTATTGGAAAAGAACGAGTTTTGGACAACTACCTTTCATTCTTGCCAAACTCTTTGCAGACCCCCGTGCAAGCTTTAGAACAAGATTTTGGATGTTTTCTTTCCTGGCAGAGTTTCTCCTTGCAAGATATGCTGGAAAAGCTTTTTGCTGAGTGTAGAGCGGCAAGACACGCAGAAGACGCAGATACGCAGCTCTCCGAAGCTAAGTGCCGGTCCCGGGCTTCTTTCGGCACAAACCGCTCTCAGGAGCTCCCTGCGCTCGCCACAATGCTCTGTGTGCGAAGCCGCTTCTTCGCCTCCGGGAGAATCGGCGAGCGGCAGCTTGCCAAAGGCGAAGATGCAAGCTGCAGCACACAGGCACAGTGTGGGCAGCCTTCAGACTTCGAGAAAACAGTACTTTACCACTCTCCTGCCTTATCCATGGTTATTCTATTGGAAAAGAACGAGTTTTGGACAACTACCTTTCATTCTTGCCAAACTCTTTGCAGACCCCCGTGCAAGCTTTAGAACAAGATTTTGGATGTTTTCTTTCCTGGCAGAGTTTCTCCTTGCAAGATATGCTGGAAAAGCTTTTTGCTGAGTGTAGAGCGGCAAGACACGCAGAAGACGCAGATACGCAGCTCTCCGAAGCTAAGTGCCGGTCCCGGGCTTCTTTCGGCACAAACCGCTCTCAGGAGCTCCCTGCGCTCGCCACAATGCTCTGTGTGCGAAGAAGCCGCTTCTTCGCCTCCGGGAGAATCGGCGAGCGGCAGCTTCCCAAAGGCGATGATGCAAGCTGCAGCACACAGGCACAGTGTGGGCAGCCTTCAGACTTAGAGAAAACGGTACTTTACCACTCTCCTGCCTTTTCCATGGTTATTCTATTGGAAAAGAACGAGTTTTGGACAACTACCTTTCATTCTTGCCAAACTCTTTGCAGACCCCCGTGCAAGCTTTAGAACAAGATTTTGGATGTTTTCTTTCCTGACAGAGTTTCTCCTTGCAAGATATGGTGGAAAAGCTTTTTGCTGAGTGTAGAGCGGCAAGACACGCAGAAGACGCAGATACGCAGCTCTCCGAAGCTAAGTGCCGGTCCCGGGCTTCTTTCGGCACAAACCGCTCTCAGGAGCTCCCTGCGCTCGCCACAATGCTCTGTGTGCGAAGAAGCCGCTTCTTCGCCTCCGGGAGAATCGGCGAGCGGCAGCTTCCCAAAGGCGAAGATGCAAGCTGCAGCACACAGGCACAGTGTGGGCAGCATTCAGACTCAGAGAAAACAGTACTTTACCACTCTCCTGCCTTTTCCATGGTTATTCTATTGGAAAAGAACGAGTTTTGGACAACTACCTTTCATTCTTGCCAAACTCTTTGCAGACCCCCGTGCAAGCTTTAGAACAAGATTTTGGATGTTTTCTTTCCTGGCAGAGTTTCTCCTTGCAAGATATGGTGGAAAAGCTTTTTGCTGAGTGTAGAGCGGCAAGACACGCAGAAGACGCAGATACGCAGCTCTCCGAAGCTAAGTGCCGGTCCCGGGCTTCTTTCGGCACAAACCGCTCTCAGGAGCTCCCTGCGCTCGCCACAATGCTCTGTGTGCGAAGAAGCCGCTTCTTCGCCTCCGGGAGAATCGGCGAGCGGCAGCTTCCCAAAGGCGAAGATGCAAGCTGCAGCACACAGGCACAGTGTGGGCAGCCTTCAGACTTAGAGAAAACAGTACTTTACCACTCTCCTGCCTTTTCCATGGTTATTCTATTGGAAAAGAACGAGTTTTGGACAACTACCTTTCATTCTTGCCAAACTCTTTGCAGACCCCCGTGCAAGCTTTAGAACAAGATTTTGGATGTTTTCTTTCCTGGCAGAGTTTCTCCTTGCAAGATATGGTGGAAAAGCTTTTTGCTGAGTGTAGAGCGGCAAGACACGCAGAAGACGCAGATACGCAGCTCTCCGAAGCTAAGTGCCGGTCCCGGGCTTCTTTCGGCACAAACCGCTCTCAGGAGCTCCCTGCGCTCGCCACAATGCTCTGTGTGCGAAGAAGCCGCTTCTTCGCCTCCGGGAGAATCGGCGAGCGGCAGCTTCCCAAAGGCGAAGATGCAAGCTGCAGCACACAGGCACAGTGTGGGCAGCCTTCAGACTTAGAGAAAACAGTACTTTACCACTCTCCTGCCTTTTCCATGGTTATTCTATTGGAAAAGAACGAGTTTTGGACAACTACCTTTCATTCTTGCCAAACTCTTTGCAGACCCCCGTGCAAGCTTTAGAACAAGATTTTGGATGTTTTCTTTCCTGGCAGAGTTTCTCCTTGCAAGATATGCTGGAAAAGCTTTTTGCTGAGTGTAGAGCGGCAAGACACGCAGAAGACGCAGATACGCAGCTCTCCGAAGCTAAGTGCCGGTCCCGGGCTTCTTTCGGCACAAACCGCTCTCAGGAGCTCCCTGCGCTCGCCACAATGCTCTGTGTGCGAAGAAGCCGCTTCTTCGCCTGCGGGAGAATCGGCGAGCGGCAGCTTCCCAAAGGCGAAGATGCAAGCTGCAGCACACAGGCACAGTGTGGGCAGCCTTCAGACTTAGAGAAAACAGTACTTTACCACTCTCCTGCCTTTTCCATGGTTATTCTATTGGAAAAGAACGAGTTTTGGACAACTACCTTTCATTCTTGCCAAACTCTTTGCAGACCCCCGTGCAAGCTTTAGAACAAGTTTTTGGATGTTTTCTTTCCTGGCAGAGTTTCTCCTTGCAAGATATGGTGGAAAAGCTTTTTGCTGAGTGTAGAGCGGCAAGACACGCAGAAGACGCAGATACGCAGCTCTCCGAAGCTAAGTGCCGGTCCCGGGCTTCTTTCGGCACAAACCGCTCTCAGGAGCTCCCTGCGCTCGCCACAATGCTCTGTGTGCGAAGAAGCCGCTTCTTCGCCTCCGGGAGAATCGGCGAGCGGCAGCTTCCCAAAGGCGATGATGCAAGCTGCAGCACACAGGCACAGTGTGGGCAGCCTTCAGACTTAGAGAAAACGGTACTTTACCACTCTCCTGCCTTTTCCATGGTTATTCTATTGGAAAAGAACGAGTTTTGGACAACTACCTTTCATTCTTGCCAAACTCTTTGCAGACCCCCGTGCAAGCTTTAGAACAAGATTTTGGATGTTTTCTTTCCTGGCAGAGTTTCTCCTTGCAAGATATGCTGGAAAAGCTTTTTGCTGAGTGTAGAGTGGCAAGACACGCAGAAGACGCAGATACGCAGCTCTCCGAAGCTAAGTGCCGGTCCCGGGCTTCTTTCGGCACAAACCGCTCTCAGGAGCTCCCTGCGCTCGCCACAATGCTCTGTGTGCGAAGAAGCCGCTTCTTCGCCTCCGGGAGAATCGGCGAGCGGCAGCTTCCCAAAGGCGAAGATGCAAGCTGCAGCACACAGGCACAGTGTGGGCAGCATTCAGACTTCGAGAAAACAGTACTTTACCACTCTCCTGCCTTTTCCATGGTTATTCTATTGGAAAAGAACGAGTTTTGGACAACTACCTTTCATTCTTGCCAAACTCTTTGCAGACCCCCGTGCAAGCTTTAGAACAAGATTTTGGATGTTTTCTTTCCTGGCAGAGTTTCTCCTTGCAAGATATGCTGGAAAAGCTTTTTGCTGAGTGTAGAGCGGCAAGACACGCAGAAGACGCAGATACGCAGCTCTCCGAAGCTAAGTGCCGGTCCCGGGCTTCTTTCGGCACAAACCGCTCTCAGGAGCTCCCTGCGCTCGCCACAATGCTCTGTGTGCGAAGAAGCCGCTTCTTCGCCTCCGGGAGAATCGGCGAGCGGCAGCTTCCCAAAGGCGAAGATGCAAGCTGCAGCACACAGGCACAGTATGGGCAGCCTTCAGACTTAGAGAAAACAGTACTTTACCACTCTCCTGCCTTTTCCATGGTTATTCTATTGGAAAAGAACGAGTTTTGGACAACTACCTTTCATTCTTGCCAAACTCTTTGCAGACCCCCGTGCAAGCTTTAGAACAAGATTTTGGATGTTTTCTTTCCTGGCAGAGTTTCTCCTTGCAAGATATGCTGGAAAAGCTTTTTGCTGAGTGTAGAGCGGCAAGACACGCAGAAGACGCAGATACGCAGCTCTCCGAAGCTAAGTGCCGGTCCCGGGCTTCTTTCGGCACAAACCGCTCTCAGGAGCTCCCTGCGCTCGCCACAATGCTCTGTGTGCGAAGAAGCCGCTTCTTCGCCTCCGGGAGAATCGGCGAGCGGCAGCTTGCCAAAGGCGAAGATGCAAGCTGCAGCACACAGGCACAGTGTGGGCAGCCTTCAGACTTCGAGAAAACAGTACTTTACCACTCTCCTGCCTTATCCATGGTTATTCTAGTGGAAAAGAACGAGTTTTGGACAACTACCTTTCATTCTTGCCAAACTCTTTGCAGACCCCCGTGCAAGCTTTAGAACAAGATTTTGGATGTTTTCTTTCCTGGCAGAGTTTCTCCTTGCAAGATATGCTGGAAAAGCTTTTTGCTGAGTGTAGAGCGGCAAGACACGCAGAAGACGCAGATACGCAGCTCTCCGAAGCTAAGTGCCGGTCCCGGGCTTCTTTCGGCACAAACCGCTCTCAGGAGCTCCCTGCGCTCGCCACAATGCTCTGTGTGCGAAGAAGCCGCTTCTTCGCCTCCGGGAGAATCGGCGAGCGGCAGCTTCCCAAAGGCGATGATGCAAGCTGCAGCACACAGGCACAGTGTGGGCAGCCTTCAGACTTAGAGAAAACGGTACTTTACCACTCTCCTGCCTTTTCCATGGTTATTCTATTGGAAAAGAACGAGTTTTGGACAACTACCTTTCATTCTTGCCAAACTCTTTGCAGACCCCCGTGCAAGCTTTAGAACAAGATTTTGGATGTTTTCTTTCCTGACAGAGTTTCTCCTTGCAAGATATGGTGGAAAAGCTTTTTGCTGAGTGTAGAGCGGCAAGACACGCAGAAGACGCAGATACGCAGCTCTCCGAAGCTAAGTGCCGGTCCCGGGCTTCTTTCGGCACAAACCGCTCTCAGGAGCTCCCTGCGCTCGCCACAATGCTCTGTGTGCGAAGAAGCCGCTTCTTCGCCTCCGGGAGAATCGGCGAGCGGCAGCTTCCCAAAGGCGAAGATGCAAGCTGCAGCACACAGGCACAGTGTGGGCAGCATTCAGACTCAGAGAAAACAGTACTTTACCACTCTCCTGCCTTTTCCATGGTTATTCTATTGGAAAAGAACGAGTTTTGGACAACTACCTTTCATTCTTGCCAAACTCTTTGCAGACCCCCGTGCAAGCTTTAGAACAAGATTTTGGATGTTTTCTTTCCTGGCAGAGTTTCTCCTTGCAAGATATGGTGGAAAAGCTTTTTGCTGAGTGTAGAGCGGCAAGACACGCAGAAGACGCAGATACGCAGCTCTCCGAAGCTAAGTGCCGGTCCCGGGCTTCTTTCGGCACAAACCGCTCTCAGGAGCTCCCTGCGCTCGCCACAATGCTCTGTGTGCGAAGAAGCCGCTTCTTCGCCTCCGGGAGAATCGGCGAGCGGCAGCTTCCCAAAGGCGAAGATGCAAGCTGCAGCACACAGGCACAGTGTGGGCAGCCTTCAGACTTAGAGAAAACAGTACTTTACCACTCTCCTGCCTTTTCCATGGTTATTCTATTGGAAAAGAACGAGTTTTGGACAACTACCTTTCATTCTTGCCAAACTCTTTGCAGACCCCCGTGCAAGCTTTAGAACAAGATTTTGGATGTTTTCTTTCCTGGCAGAGTTTCTCCTTGCAAGATATGGTGGAAAAGCTTTTTGCTGAGTGTAGAGCGGCAAGACACGCAGAAGACGCAGATACGCAGCTCTCCGAAGCTAAGTGCCGGTCCCGGGCTTCTTTCGGCACAAACCGCTCTCAGGAGCTCCCTGCGCTCGCCACAATGCTCTGTGTGCGAAGAAGCCGCTTCTTCGCCTCCGGGAGAATCGGCGAGCGGCAGCTTCCCAAAGGCGAAGATGCAAGCTGCAGCACACAGGCACAGTGTGGGCAGCCTTCAGACTTAGAGAAAACAGTACTTTACCACTCTCCTGCCTTTTCCATGGTTATTCTATTGGAAAAGAACGAGTTTTGGACAACTACCTTTCATTCTTGCCAAACTCTTTGCAGACCCCCGTGCAAGCTTTAGAACAAGATTTTGGATGTTTTCTTTCCTGGCAGAGTTTCTCCTTGCAAGATATGCTGGAAAAGCTTTTTGCTGAGTGTAGAGCGGCAAGACACGCAGAAGACGCAGATACGCAGCTCTCCGAAGCTAAGTGCCGGTCCCGGGCTTCTTTCGGCACAAACCGCTCTCAGGAGCTCCCTGCGCTCGCCACAATGCTCTGTGTGCGAAGAAGCCGCTTCTTCGCCTGCGGGAGAATCGGCGAGCGGCAGCTTCCCAAAGGCGAAGATGCAAGCTGCAGCACACAGGCACAGTGTGGGCAGCCTTCAGACTTAGAGAAAACAGTACTTTACCACTCTCCTGCCTTTTCCATGGTTATTCTATTGGAAAAGAACGAGTTTTGGACAACTACCTTTCATTCTTGCCAAACTCTTTGCAGACCCCCGTGCAAGCTTTAGAACAAGTTTTTGGATGTTTTCTTTCCTGGCAGAGTTTCTCCTTGCAAGATATGGTGGAAAAGCTTTTTGCTGAGTGTAGAGCGGCAAGACACGCAGAAGACGCAGATACGCAGCTCTCCGAAGCTAAGTGCCGGTCCCGGGCTTCTTTCGGCACAAACCGCTCTCAGGAGCTCCCTGCGCTCGCCACAATGCTCTGTGTGCGAAGAAGCCGCTTCTTCGCCTCCGGGAGAATCGGCGAGCGGCAGCTTCCCAAAGGCGATGATGCAAGCTGCAGCACACAGGCACAGTGTGGGCAGCCTTCAGACTTAGAGAAAACGGTACTTTACCACTCTCCTGCCTTTTCCATGGTTATTCTATTGGAAAAGAACGAGTTTTGGACAACTACCTTTCATTCTTGCCAAACTCTTTGCAGACCCCCGTGCAAGCTTTAGAACAAGATTTTGGATGTTTTCTTTCCTGGCAGAGTTTCTCCTTGCAAGATATGCTGGAAAAGCTTTTTGCTGAGTGTAGAGCGGCAAGACACGCAGAAGACGCAGATACGCAGCTCTCCGAAGCTAAGTGCCGGTCCCGGGCTTCTTTCGGCACAAACCGCTCTCAGGAGCTCCCTGCGCTCGCCACAATGCTCTGTGTGCGAAGAAGCCGCTTCTTCGCCTCCGGGAGAATCGGCGAGCGGCAGCTTCCCAAAGGCGAAGATGCAAGCTGCAGCACACAGGCACAGTGTGGGCAGCATTCAGACTTCGAGAAAACAGTACTTTACCACTCTCCTGCCTTTTCCATGGTTATTCTATTGGAAAAGAACGAGTTTTGGACAACTACCTTTCATTCTTGCCAAACTCTTTGCAGACCCCCGTGCAAGCTTTAGAACAAGATTTTGGATGTTTTCTTTCCTGGCAGAGTTTCTCCTTGCAAGATATGCTGGAAAAGCTTTTTGCTGAGTGTAGAGCGGCAAGACACGCAGAAGACGCAGATACGCAGCTCTCCGAAGCTAAGTGCCGGTCCCGGGCTTCTTTCGGCACAAACCGCTCTCAGGAGCTCCCTGCGCTCGCCACAATGCTCTGTGTGCGAAGAAGCCGCTTCTTCGCCTCCGGGAGAATCGGCGAGCGGCAGCTTCCCAAAGGCGAAGATGCAAGCTGCAGCACACAGGCACAGTATGGGCAGCCTTCAGACTTAGAGAAAACAGTACTTTACCACTCTCCTGCCTTTTCCATGGTTATTCTATTGGAAAAGAACGAGTTTTGGACAACTACCTTTCATTCTTGCCAAACTCTTTGCAGACCCCCGTGCAAGCTTTAGAACAAGATTTTGGATGTTTTCTTTCCTGGCAGAGTTTCTCCTTGCAAGATATGCTGGAAAAGCTTTTTGCTGAGTGTAGAGCGGCAAGACACGCAGAAGACGCAGATACGCAGCTCTCCGAAGCTAAGTGCCGGTCCCGGGCTTCTTTCGGCACAAACCGCTCTCAGGAGCTCCCTGCGCTCGCCACAATGCTCTGTGTGCGAAGAAGCCGCTTCTTCGCCTCCGGGAGAATCGGCGAGCGGCAGCTTCCCAAAGGCGAAGATGCAAGCTGCAGCACACAGGCACAGTATGGGCAGCCTTCAGACTTAGAGAAAACAGTACTTTACCACTCTCCTGCCTTTTCCATGGTTATTCTATTGGAAAAGAACGAGTTTTGGACAACTACCTTTCATTCTTGCCAAACTCTTTGCAGACCCCCGTGCAAGCTTTAGAACAAGATTTTGGATGTTTTCTTTCCTGGCAGAGTTTCTCCTTGCAAGATATGGTGGAAAAGCTTTTTGCTGAGTGTAGAGCGGCAAGACACGCAGAAGACGCAGATACGCAGCTCTCCGAAGCTAAGTGCCGGTCCCGGGCTTCTTTCGGCACAAACCGCTCTCAGGAGCTCCCTGCGCTCGCCACAATGCTCTGTGTGCGAAGAAGCCGCTTCTTCGCCTCCGGGAGAATCGGCGAGCGGCAGCTTCCCAAAGGCGATGATGCAAGCTGCAGCACACAGGCACAGTGTGGGCAGCCTTCAGACTTAGAGAAAACAGTACTTTACCACTCTCCTGCCTTTTCCATGGTTATTCTATTGGAAAAGAACGAGTTTTGGACAACTACCTTTCATTCTTGCCAAACTCTTTGCAGACCCCCGTGCAAGCTTTAGAACAAGATTTTGGATGTTTTCTTTCCTGGCAGAGTTTCTCCTTGCAAGATATGCTGGAAAAGCTTTTTGCTGAGTGTAGAGCGGCAAGACACGCAGAAGACGCAGATACGCAGCTCTCCGAAGCTAAGTGCCGGTCCCGGGCTTCTTTCGGCACAAACCGCTCTCAGGAGCTCCCTGCGCTCGCCACAATGCTCTGTGTGCGAAGAAGCCGCTTCTTCGCCTCCGGGAGAATCGGCGAGCGGCAGCTTCCCAAAGGCGAAGATGCAAGCTGCAGCACACAGGCACAGTGTGGGCAGCCTTCAGACTTCGAGAAAACAGTACTTTACCACTCTCCTGCCTTTTCCATGGTTATTCTAGTGGAAAAGAACGAGTTTTGGACAACTACCTTTCATTCTTGCCAAACTCTTTGCAGACCCCCGTGCAAGCTTTAGAACAAGATTTTGCATGTTTTCTTTCCTGGCAGAGTTTCTCCTTGCAAGATATGCTGGAAAAGCTTTTTGCTGAGTGTAGAGCGGCAAGACACGCAGAAGACGCAGATACGCAGCTCTCCGAAGCTAAGTGCCGGTCCCGGGCTTCTTTCGGCACAAACCGCTCTCAGGAGCTCCCTGCGCTCGCCACAATGCTCTGTGTGCGAAGAAGCCGCTTCTTCGCCTCCGGGAGAATCGGCGAGCGGCAGCTTCCCAAAGGCGATGATGCAAGCTGCAGCACACAGGCACAGTGTGGGCAGCCTTCAGACTTAGAGAAAACGGTACTTTACCACTCTCCTGCCTTTTCCATGGTTATTCTATTGGAAAAGAACGAGTTTTGGACAACTACCTTTCATTCTTGCCAAACTCTTTGCAGACCCCCGTGCAAGCTTTAGAACAAGATTTTGGATGTTTTCTTTCCTGGCAGAGTTTCTCCTTGCAAGATATGCTGGAAAAGCTTTTTGCTGAGTGTAGAGTGGCAAGACACGCAGAAGACGCAGATACGCAGCTCTCCGAAGCTAAGTGCCGGTCCCGGGCTTCTTTCGGCACAAACCGCTCTCAGGAGCTCCCTGCGCTCGCCACAATGCTCTGTGTGCGAAGAAGCCGCTTCTTCGCCTCCGGGAGAATCGGCGAGCGGCAGCTTCCCAAAGGCGAAGATGCAAGCTGCAGCACACAGGCACAGTGTGGGCAGCATTCAGACTTCGAGAAAACAGTACTTTACCACTCTCCTGCCTTTTCCATGGTTATTCTATTGGAAAAGAACGAGTTTTGGACAACTACCTTTCATTCTTGCCAAACTCTTTGCAGACCCCCGTGCAAGCTTTAGAACAAGATTTTGGATGTTTTCTTTCCTGGCAGAGTTTCTCCTTGCAAGATATGCTGGAAAAGCTTTTTGCTGAGTGTAGAGCGGCAAGACACGCAGAAGACGCAGATACGCAGCTCTCCGAAGCTAAGTGCCGGTCCCGGGCTTCTTTCGGCACAAACCGCTCTCAGGAGCTCCCTGCGCTCGCCACAATGCTCTGTGTGCGAAGA
Organism: Molothrus aeneus; assembly: GCF_037042795.1. Lineage (NCBI taxonomy): Eukaryota > Metazoa > Chordata > Aves > Passeriformes > Icteridae > Molothrus > Molothrus aeneus. Next base: position 32,840 of record NW_027098888.1, on the reverse strand, counting down.
AGCCGCTTCTTCGCCTCCGGGAGAATCGGCGAGCGGCAGCTTCCCAAAGGCGAAGATGCAAGCTGCAGCACACAGGCACAGTATGGGCAGCCTTCAGACTTAGAGAAAACAGTACTTTACCACTCTCCTGCCTTTTCCATGGTTATTCTATTGGAAAAGAACGAGTTTTGGACAACTACCTTTCATTCTTGCCAAACTCTTTGCAGACCCCCGTGCAAGCTTTAGAACAAGATTTTGGATGTTTTCTTTCCTGGCAGAGTTTCTCCTTGCAAGATATGCTGGAAAAGCTTTTTGCTGAGTGTAGAGCGGCAAGACACGCAGAAGACGCAGATACGCAGCTCTCCGAAGCTAAGTGCCGGTCCCGGGCTTCTTTCGGCACAAACCGCTCTCAGGAGCTCCCTGCGCTCGCCACAATGCTCTGTGTGCGAAGAAGCCGCTTCTTCGCCTCCGGGAGAATCGGCGAGCGGCAGCTTCCCAAAGGCGAAGATGCAAGCTGCAGCACACAGGCACAGTATGGGCAGCATTCAGACTCAGAGAAAACAGTACTTTACCACTCTCCTGCCTTTTCCATGGTTATTCTATTGGAAAAGAACGAGTTTTGGACAACTACCTTTCATTCTTGCCAAACTCTTTGCAGACCCCCGTGCAAGCTTTAGAACAAGATTTTGGATGTTTTCTTTCCTGGCAGAGTTTCTCCTTGCAAGATATGCTGGAAAAGCTTTTTGCTGAGTGTAGAGCGGCAAGACACGCAGAAGACGCAGATACGCAGCTCTCCGAAGCTAAGTGCCGGTCCCGGGCTTCTTTCGGCACAAACCGCTCTCAGGAGCTCCCTGCGCTCGCCACAATGCTCTGTGTGCGAAGAAGCCGCTTCTTCGCCTCCGGGAGAATCGGCGAGCGGCAGCTTCCCAAAGGCGATGATGCAAGCTGCAGCACACAGGCACAGTGTGGGCAGCCTTCAGACTTAGAGAAAACAGTACTTTACCACTCTCCTGCCTTTTCCATGGTTATTCTAGTGGAAAAGAACGAGTTTTGGACAACTACCTTTCATTCTTGCCAAACTCTTTGCAGACCCCCGTGCAAGCTTTAGAACAAGATTTTGCATGTTTTCTTTCCTGGCAGAGTTTCTCCTTGCAAGATATGCTGGAAAAGCTTTTTGCTGAGTGTAGAGCGGCAAGACACGCAGAAGACGCAGATACGCAGCTCTCCGAAGCTAAGTGCCGGTCCCGGGCTTCTTTCGGCACAAACCGCTCTCAGGAGCTCCCTGCGCTCGCCACAATGCTCTGTGTGCGAAGAAGCCGCTTCTTCGCCTGCGGGAGAATCGGCGAGCGGCAGCTTCCCAAAGGCGAAGATGCAAGCTGCAGCACACAGGCACAGTGTGGGCAGCACTCAGACTTAGAGAAAACAGTACTTTACCACTCTCCTGCCTTTTCCATGGTTATTCTAGTGGAAAAGAACGAGTTTTGGACAACTACCTTTCATTCTTGCCAAACTCTTTGCAGACCCCCGTGCAAGCTTTAGAACAAGATTTTGGATGTTTTCTTTCCTGGCAGAGTTTCTCCTTGCAAGATATGCTGGAAAAGCTTTTTGCTGAGTGTAGAGCGGCAAGACACGCAGAAGACGCAGATACGCAGCTCTCCGAAGCTAAGTGCCGGTCCCGGGCTTCTTTCGGCACAAACCGCTCTCAGGAGCTCCCTGCGCTCGCCACAATGCTCTGTGTGCGAAGAAGCCGCTTCTTCGCCTCCGGGAGAATCGGCGAGCGGCAGCTTCCCAAAGGCGAAGATGCAAGCTGCAGCACACAGGCACAGTGTGGGCAGCCTTCAGACTTAGAGAAAACAGTACTTTACCACTCTCCTGCCTTTTCCATGGTTATTCTATTGGAAAAGAACGAGTTTTGGACAACTACCTTTCATTCTTGCCAAACTCTTTGCAGACCCCCGTGCAAGCTTTAGAACAAGATTTTGGATGTTTTCTTTCCTGGCAGAGTTTCTCCTTGCAAGATATGGTGGAAAAGCTTTTTGCTGAGTGTAGAGCGGCAAGACACGCAGAAGACGCAGATACGCAGCTCTCCGAAGCTAAGTGCCGGTCCCGGGCTTCTTTCGGCACAAACCGCTCTCAGGAGCTCCCTGCGCTCGCCACAATGCTCTGTGTGCGAAGAAGCCGCTTCTTCGCCTCCGGGAGAATCGGCGAGCGGCAGCTTCCCAAAGGCGATGATGCAAGCTGCAGCACACAGGCACAGTGTGGGCAGCCTTCAGACTTAGAGAAAACGGTACTTTACCACTCTCCTGCCTTTTCCATGGTTATTCTATTGGAAAAGAACGAGTTTTGGACAACTACCTTTCATTCTTGCCAAACTCTTTGCAGACCCCCGTGCAAGCTTTAGAACAAGATTTTGGATGTTTTCTTTCCTGGCAGAGTTTCTCCTTGCAAGATATGCTGGAAAAGCTTTTTGCTGAGTGTAGAGCGGCAAGACACGCAGAAGACGCAGATACGCAGCTCTCCGAAGCTAAGTGCCGGTCCCGGGCTTCTTTCGGCACAAACCGCTCTCAGGAGCTCCCTGCGCTCGCCACAATGCTCTGTGTGCGAAGAAGCCGCTTCTTCGCCTCCGGGAGAATCGGCGAGCGGCAGCTTCCCAAAGGCGAAGATGCAAGCTGCAGCACACAGGCACAGTGTGGGCAGCATTCAGACTTCGAGAAAACAGTACTTTACCACTCTCCTGCCTTTTCCATGGTTATTCTATTGGAAAAGAACGAGTTTTGGACAACTACCTTTCATTCTTGCCAAACTCTTTGCAGACCCCCGTGCAAGCTTTAGAACAAGATTTTGGATGTTTTCTTTCCTGGCAGAGTTTCTCCTTGCAAGATATGCTGGAAAAGCTTTTTGCTGAGTGTAGAGCGGCAAGACACGCAGAAGACGCAGATACGCAGCTCTCCGAAGCTAAGTGCCGGTCCCGGGCTTCTTTCGGCACAAACCGCTCTCAGGAGCTCCCTGCGCTCGCCACAATGCTCTGTGTGCGAAGAAGCCGCTTCTTCGCCTCCGGGAGAATCGGCGAGCGGCAGCTTCCCAAAGGCGAAGATGCAAGCTGCAGCACACAGGCACAGTGTGGGCAGCCTTCAGACTTAGAGAAAACAGTACTTTACCACTCTCCTGCCTTTTCCATGGTTATTCTATTGGAAAAGAACGAGTTTTGGACAACTACCTTTCATTCTTGCCAAACTCTTTGCAGACCCCCGTGCAAGCTTTAGAACAAGATTTTGGATGTTTTCTTTCCTGGCAGAGTTTCTCCTTGCAAGATATGCTGGAAAAGCTTTTTGCTGAGTGTAGAGCGGCAAGACACGCAGAAGACGCAGATACGCAGCTCTCCGAAGCTAAGTGCCGGTCCCGGGCTTCTTTCGGCACAAACCGCTCTCAGGAGCTCCCTGCGCTCGCCACAATGCTCTGTGTGCGAAGAAGCCGCTTCTTCGCCTCCGGGAGAATCGGCGAGCGGCAGCTTCCCAAAGGCGAAGATGCAAGCTGCAGCACACAGGCACAGTGTGGGCAGCCTTCAGACTTAGAGAAAACAGTACTTTACCACTCTCCTGCCTTTTCCATGGTTATTCTATTGGAAAAGAACGAGTTTTGGACAACTACCTTTCATTCTTGCCAAACTCTTTGCAGACCCCCGTGCAAGCTTTAGAACAAGATTTTGGATGTTTTCTTTCCTGGCAGAGTTTCTCCTTGCAAGATATGGTGGAAAAGCTTTTTGCTGAGTGTAGAGCGGCAAGACACGCAGAAGACGCAGATACGCAGCTCTCCGAAGCTAAGTGCCGGTCCCGGGCTTCTTTCGGCACAAACCGCTCTCAGGAGCTCCCTGCGCTCGCCACAATGCTCTGTGTGCGAAGAAGCCGCTTCTTCGCCTCCGGGAGAATCGGCGAGCGGCAGCTTCCCAAAGGCGAAGATGCAAGCTGCAGCACACAGGCACAGTGTGGGCAGCCTTCAGACTTAGAGAAAACAGTACTTTACCACTCTCCTGCCTTTTCCATGGTTATTCTATTGGAAAAGAACGAGTTTTGGACAACTACCTTTCATTCTTGCCAAACTCTTTGCAGACCCCCGTGCAAGCTTTAGAACAAGATTTTGGATGTTTTCTTTCCTGGCAGAGTTTCTCCTTGCAAGATATGCTGGAAAAGCTTTTTGCTGAGTGTAGAGCGGCAAGACACGCAGAAGACGCAGATACGCAGCTCTCCGAAGCTAAGTGCCGGTCCCGGGCTTCTTTCGGCACAAACCGCTCTCAAGGAGCTCCCTGCGCTCGCCACAATGCTCTGTGTGCGAAGAAGCCGCTTCTTCGCCTGCGGGAGAATCGGCGAGCGGCAGCTTCCCAAAGGCGAAGATGCAAGCTGCAGCACACAGGCACAGTGTGGGCAGCATTCAGACTTAGAGAAAACAGTACTTTACCACTCTCCTGCCTTTTCCATGGCTATTCTAGTGGAAAAGAACGAGTTTTGGACAACTACCTTTCATTCTTGCCAAACTCTTTGCAGACCCCCGTGCAAGCTTTAGAACAAGATTTTGCATGTTTTCTTTCCTGGCAGAGTTTCTCCTTGCAAGATATGCTGGAAAAGCTTTTTGCTGAGTGTAGAGCGGCAAGACACGCAGAAGACGCAGATACGCAGCTCTCCGAAGCTAAGTGCCGGTCCCGGGCTTCTTTCGGCACAAACCGCTCTCAGGAGCTCCCTGCGCTCGCCACAATGCTCTGTGTGCGAAGAAGCCGCTTCTTCGCCTCCGGAGAATCGGCGAGCGGCAGCTTCCCAAAGGCGAAGATGCAAGCTGCAGCACACAGGCACCAGTGTGGGCAGCCTTCAGACTTAGAGAAAACGGTACTTTACCACTCTCCTGCCTTTTCCATGGTTATTCTATTGGAAAAGAACGAGTTTTGGACAACTACCTTTCATTCTTGCCAAACTCTTTGCAGACGCCCGTGCAAGCTTTAGAACAAGATTTTGGATGTTTTCTTTCCTGGCAGAGTTTCTCCTTGCAAGATATGCTGGAAAAGCTTTTTGCTGAGTGTAGAGCGGCAAGACACGCAGAAGACGCAGATACGCAGCTCTCCGAAGCTAAGTGCCGGTCCCGGGCTTCTTTCGGCACAAACCGCTCTCAGGAGCTCCCTGCGCTCGCCACAATGCTCTGTGTGCGAAGAAGCCGCTTCTTCGCCTCCGGGAGAATCGGCGAGCGGCAGCTTCCCAAAGGCGAAGATGCAAGCTGCAGCACACAGGCACAGTGTGGGCAGCATTCAGACTCAGAGAAAACAGTACTTTACCACTCTCCTGCCTTTTCCATGGTTATTCTATTGGAAAAGAACGAGTTTTGGACAACTACCTTTCATTCTTGCCAAACTCTTTGCAGACCCCCGTGCAAGCTTTAGAACAAGATTTTGGATGTTTTCTTTCCTGGCAGAGTTTCTCCTTGCAAGATATGCTGGAAAAGCTTTTTGCTGAGTGTAGAGCGGCAAGACACGCAGAAGACGCAGATACGCAGCTCTCCGAAGCTAAGTGCCGGTCCCGGGCTTCTTTCGGCACAAACCGCTCTCAGGAGCTCCCTGCGCTCGCCACAATGCTCTGTGTGCGAAGAAGCCGCTTCTTCGCCTCCGGGAGAATCGGCGAGCGGCAGCTTCCCAAAGGCGATGATGCAAGCTGCAGCACACAGGCACAGTGTGGGCAGCCTTCAGACTTAGAGAAAACAGTACTTTACCACTCTCCTGCCTTTTCCATGGTTATTCTATTGGAAAAGAACGAGTTTTGGACAACTACCTTTCATTCTTGCCAAACTCTTTGCAGACCCCCGTGCAAGCTTTAGAACAAGATTTTGGATGTTTTCTTTCCTGGCAGAGTTTCTCCTTGCAAGATATGCTGGAAAAGCTTTTTGCTGAGTGTAGAGCGGCAAGACACGCAGAAGACGCAGATACGCAGCTCTCCGAAGCTAAGTGCCGGTCCCGGGCTTCTTTCGGCACAAACCGCTCTCAGGAGCTCCCTGCGCTCGCCACAATGCTCTGTGTGCGAAGAAGCCGCTTCTTCGCCTCCGGGAGAATCGGCGAGCGGCAGCTTCCCAAAGGCGAAGATGCAAGCTGCAGCACACAGGCACAGTGTGGGCAGCATTCAGACTTAGAGAAAACAGTACTTTACCACTCTCCTGCCTTTTCCAGGGTTATTCTATTGGAAAAGAACGAGTTTTGGACAACTACCTTTCATTCTTGCCAAACTCTTTGCAGACCCCCGTGCAAGCTTTAGAACAAGATTTTGGATGTTTTCTTTCCTGGCAGAGTTTCTCCTTGCAAGATATGCTGGAAAAGCTTTTTGCTGAGTGTAGAGCGGCAAGACACGCAGAAGACGCAGATACGCAGCTCTCCGAAGCTAAGTGCCGGTCCCGGGCTTCTTTCGGCACAAACCGCTCTCAGGAGCTCCCTGCGCTCGCCACAATGCTCTGTGTGCGAAGAAGCCGCTTCTTCGCCTGCGGGAGAATCGGCGAGCGGCAGCTTCCCAAAGGCGAAGATGCAAGCTGCAGCACACAGGCACAGTGTGGGCAGCCTTCAGACTTAGAGAAAACAGTACTTTACCACTCTCCTGCCTTTTCCATGGTTATTCTATTGGAAAAGAACGAGTTTTGGACAACTACCTTTCATTCTTGCCAAACTCTTTGCAGACCCCCGTGCAAGCTTTAGAACAAGATTTTGGATGTTTTCTTTCCTGGCAGAGTTTCTCCTTGCAAGATATGGTGGAAAAGCTTTTTGCTGAGTGTAGAGCGGCAAGACACGCAGAAGACGCAGATACGCAGCTCTCCGAAGCTAAGTGCCGGTCCCGGGCTTCTTTCGGCACAAACCGCTCTCAGGAGCTCCCTGCGCTCGCCACAATGCTCTGTGTGCGAAGAAGCCGCTTCTTCGCCTCCGGGAGAATCGGCGAGCGGCAGCTTCCCAAAGGCGAAGATGCAAGCTGCAGCACACAGGCACAGTGTGGGCAGCATTCAGACTTAGAGAAAACAGTACTTTACCACTCTCCTGCCTTTTCCATGGTTATTCTATTGGAAAAGAACGAGTTTTGGACAACTACCTTTCATTCTTGCCAAACTCTTTGCAGACCCCCGTGCAAGCTTTAGAACAAGATTTTGGATGTTTTCTTTCCTGGCAGAGTTTCTCCTTGCAAGATATGGTGGAAAAGCTTTTTGCTGAGTGTAGAGCGGCAAGACACGCAGAAGACGCAGATACGCAGCTCTCCGAAGCTAAGTGCCGGTCCCGGGCTTCTTTCGGCACAAACCGCTCTCAGGAGCTCCCTGCGCTCGCCACAATGCTCTGTGTGCGAAGAAGCCGCTTCTTCGCCTCCGGGAGAATCGGCGAGCGGCAGCTTCCCAAAGGCGAAGATGCAAGCTGCAGCACACAGGCACAGTGTGGGCAGCCTTCAGACTCAGAGAAAACAGTACTTTACCACTCTCCTGCCTTTTCCATGGTTATTCTATTGGAAAAGAACGAGTTTTGGACAACTACCTTTCATTCTTGCCAAACTCTTTGCAGACCCCCGTGCAAGCTTTAGAACAAGATTTTGGATGTTTTCTTTCCTGGCAGAGTTTCTCCTTGCAAGATATGCTGGAAAAGCTTTTTGCTGAGTGTAGAGCGGCAAGACACGCAGAAGACGCAGATACGCAGCTCTCCGAAGCTAAGTGCCGGTCCCGGGCTTCTTTCGGCACAAACCGCTCTCAGGAGCTCCCTGCGCTCGCCACAATGCTCTGTGTGCGAAGAAGCCGCTTCTTCGCCTCCGGGAGAATCGGCGAGCGGCAGCTTCCCAAAGGCGAAGATGCAAGCTGCAGCACACAGGCACAGTGTGGGCAGCATTCAGACTCAGAGAAAACAGTACTTTACCACTCTCCTGCCTTTTCCATGGTTATTCTATTGGAAAAGAACGAGTTTTGGACAACTACCTTTCATTCTTGCCAAACTCTTTGCAGACCCCCGTGCAAGCTTTAGAACAAGATTTTGGATGTTTTCTTTCCTGGCAGAGTTTCTCCTTGCAAGATATGCTGGAAAAGCTTTTTGCTGAGTGTAGAGCGGCAAGACACGCAGAAGACGCAGATACGCAGCTCTCCGAAGCTAAGTGCCGGTCCCGGGCTTCTTTCGGCACAAACCGCTCTCAGGAGCTCCCTGCGCTCGCCACAATGCTCTGTGTGCGAAGAAGCCGCTTCTTCGCCTGCGGGAGAATCGGCGAGCGGCAGCTTCCCAAAGGCGAAGATGCAAGCTGCAGCACACAGGCACAGTGTGGGCAGCCTTCAGACTTAGAGAAAACAGTACTTTACCACTCTCCTGCCTTTTCCATGGTTATTCTATTGGAAAAGAACGAGTTTTGGACAACTACCTTTCATTCTTGCCAAACTCTTTGCAGACCCCCGTGCAAGCTTTAGAACAAGATTTTGGATGTTTTCTTTCCTGGCAGAGTTTCTCCTTGCAAGATATGGTGGAAAAGCTTTTGGCTGAGTGTAGAGCGGCAAGACACGCAGAAGACGCAGATACGCAGCTCTCCGAAGCTAAGTGCCGGTCCCGGGCTTCTTTCGGCACAAACCGCTCTCAGGAGCTCCCTGCGCTCGCCACAATGCTCTGTGTGCGAAGAAGCCGCTTCTTCGCCTGCGGGAGAATCGGCGAGCGGCAGCTTTCCAAAGGCGAAGATGCAAGCTGCAGCACACAGGCACAGTGTGGGCAGCCTTCAGACTTAGAGAAAACAGTACTTTACCACTCTCCTGCCTTTTCCATGGTTATTCTATTGGAAAAGAACGAGTTTTGGACAACTACCTTTCATTCTTGCCAAACTCTTTGCAGACCCCCGTGCAAGCTTTAGAACAAGATTTTGGATGTTTTCTTTCCTGGCAGAGTTTCTCCTTGCAAGATATGCTGGAAAAGCTTTTTGCTGAGTGTAGAGCGGCAAGACACGCAGAAGACGCAGATACGCAGCTCTCCGAAGCTAAGTGCCGGTCCCGGGCTTCTTTCGGCACAAACCGCTCTCAGGAGCTCCCTGCGCTCGCCACAATGCTCTGTGTGCGAAGAAGCCGCTTCTTCGCCTCCGGGAGAATCGGCGAGCGGCAGCTTCCCAAAGGCGAAGATGCAAGCTGCAGCACACAGGCACAGTGTGGGCAGCATTCAGACTCAGAGAAAACAGTACTTTACCACTCTCCTGCCTTTTCCATGGTTATTCTATTGGAAAAGAACGAGTTTTGGACAACTACCTTTCATTCTTGCCAAACTCTTTGCAGACCCCCGTGCAAGCTTTAGAACAAGATTTTGGATGTTTTCTTTCCTGGCAGAGTTTCTCCTTGCAAGATATGCTGGAAAAGCTTTTGGCTGAGTGTAGAGCGGCAAGACACGCAGAAGACGCAGATACGCAGCTCTCCGAAGCTAAGTGCCGGTCCCGGGCTTCTTTCGGCACAAACCGCTCTCAGGAGCTCCCTGCGCTCGCCACAATGCTCTGTGTGCGAAGAAGCCGCTTCTTCGCCTGCGGGAGAATCGGCGAGCGGCAGCTTCCCAAAGGCGAAGATGCAAGCTGCAGCACACAGGCACAGTGTGGGCAGCCTTCAGACTTAGAGAAAACAGTACTTTACCACTCTCCTGCCTTTTCCATGGTTATTCTATTGGAAAAGAACGAGTTTTGGACAACTACCTTTCATTCTTGCCAAACTCTTTGCAGACCCCCGTGCAAGCTTTAGAACAAGATTTTGGATGTTTTCTTTCCTGGCAGAGTTTCTCCTTGCAAGATATGCTGGAAAAGCTTTTTGCTGAGTGTAGAGCGGCAAGACACGCAGAAGACGCAGATACGCAGCTCTCCGAAGCTAAGTGCCGGTCCCGGGCTTCTTTCGGCACAAACCGCTCTCAGGAGCTCCCTGCGCTCGCCACAATGCTCTGTGTGCGAAGAAGCCGCTTCTTCGCCTCCGGGAGAATCGGCGAGCGGCAGCTTCCCAAAGGCGAAGATGCAAGCTGCAGCACACAGGCACAGTGTGGGCAGCCTTCAGACTTAGAGAAAACAGTACTTTACCACTCTCCTGCCTTTTCCATGGTTATTCTATTGGAAAAGAACGAGTTTTGGACAACTACCTTTCATTCTTGCCAAACTCTTTGCAGACCCCCGTGCAAGCTTTAGAACAAGATTTTGGATGTTTTCTTTCCTGGCAGAGTTTCTCCTTGCAAGATATGGTGGAAAAGCTTTTTGCTGAGTGTAGAGCGGCAAGACACGCAGAAGACGCAGATACGCAGCTCTCCGAAGCTAAGTGCCGGTCCCGGGCTTCTTTCGGCACAAACCGCTCTCAGGAGCTCCCTGCGCTCGCCACAATGCTCTGTGTGCGAAGAAGCCGCTTCTTCGCCTGCGGGAGAATCGGCGAGCGGCAGCTTCCCAAAGGCGAAGATGCAAGCTGCAGCACACAGGCACAGTGTGGGCAGCCTTCAGACTTAGAGAAAACAGTACTTTACCACTCTCCTGCCTTTTCCATGGTTATTCTATTGGAAAAGAACGAGTTTTGGACAACTACCTTTCATTCTTGCCAAACTCTTTGCAGACCCCCGTGCAAGCTTTAGAACAAGATTTTGGATGTTTTCTTCCCTGGCAGAGTTTCTCCTTGCAAGATATGGTGGAAAAGCTTTTTGCTGAGTGTAGAGCGGCAAGACACGCAGAAGACGCAGATACGCAGCTCTCCGAAGCTAAGTGCCGGTCCCGGGCTTCTTTCGGCACAAACCGCTCTCAGGAGCTCCCTGCGCTCGCCACAATGCTCTGTGTGCGAAGAAGCCGCTTCTTCGCCTCCGGGAGAATCGGCGAGCGGCAGCTTCCCAAAGGCGAAGATGCAAGCTGCAGCACACAGGCACAGTGTGGGCAGCATTCAGACTTAGAGAAAACAGTACTTTACCACTCTCCTGCCTTTTCCATGGTTATTCTATTGGAAAAGAACGAGTTTTGGCCAACTACCTTTCATTCTTGCCAAACTCTTTGCAGACCCCCGTGCAAGCTTTAGAACAAGATTTTGGATGTTTTCTTTCCTGGCAGAGTTTCTCCTTGCAAGATATGCTGGAAAAGCTTTTTGCTGAGTGTAGAGCGGCAAGACACGCAGAAGACGCAGATACGCAGCTCTCCGAAGCTAAGTGCCGGTCCCGGGCTTCTTTCGGCACAAACCGCTCTCAGGAGCTCCCTGCGCTCGCCACAATGCTCTGTGTGCGAAGAAGCCGCTTCTTCGCCTGCGGGAGAATCGGCGAGCGGCAGCTTCCCAAAGGCGAAGATGCAAGCTGCAGCACACAGGCACAGTGTGGGCAGCCTTCAGACTTAGAGAAAACAGTACTTTACCACTCTCCTGCCTTTTCCATGGTTATTCTATTGGAAAAGAACGAGTTTTGGACAACTACCTTTCATTCTTGCCAAACTCTTTGCAGACCCCCGTGCAAGCTTTAGAACAAGATTTTGGATGTTTTCTTTCCTGGCAGAGTTTCTCCTTGCAAGATATGCTGGAAAAGCTTTTTGCTGAGTGTAGAGCGGCAAGACACGCAGAAGACGCAGATACGCAGCTCTCCGAAGCTAAGTGCCGGTCCCGGGCTTCTTTCGGCACAAACCGCTCTCAGGAGCTCCCTGCGCTCGCCACAATGCTCTGTGTGCGAAGAAGCCGCTTCTTCGCCTGCGGGAGAATCGGCGAGCGGCAGCTTCCCAAAGGCGATGATGCAAGCTGCAGCACACAGGCACAGTGTGGGCAGCCTTCAGACTTAGAGAAAACAGTACTTTACCACTCTCCTGCCTTTTCCATGGTTATTCTATTGGAAAAGAACGAGTTTTGGACAACTACCTTTCATTCTTGCCAAACTCTTTGCAGACCCCCGTGCAAGCTTTAGAACAAGATTTTGGATGTTTTCTTTCCTGGCAGAGTTTCTCCTTGCAAGATATGGTGGAAAAGCTTTTTGCTGAGTGTAGAGCGGCAAGACACGCAGAAGACGCAGATACGCAGCTCTCCGAAGCTAAGTGCCGGTCCCGGGCTTCTTTCGGCACAAACCGCTCTCAGGAGCTCCCTGCGCTCGCCACAATGCTCTGTGTGCGAAGAAGCCGCTTCTTCGCCTCCGGGAGAATCGGCGAGCGGCAGCTTCCCAAAGGCGATGATGCAAGCTGCAGCACACAGGCACAGTGTGGGCAGCCTTCAGACTTAGAGAAAACAGTACTTTACCACTCTCCTGCCTTTTCCATGGTTATTCTATTGGAAAAGAACGAGTTTTGGACAACTACCTTTCATTCTTGCCAAACTCTTTGCAGACCCCCGTGCAAGCTTTAGAACAAGATTTTGGATGTTTTCTTTCCTGGCAGAGTTTCTCCTTGCAAGATATGGTGGAAAAGCTTTTTGCTGAGTGTAGAGCGGCAAGACACGCAGAAGACGCAGATACGCAGCTCTCCGAAGCTAAGTGCCGGTCCCGGGCTTCTTTCGGCACAAACCGCTCTCAGGAGCTCCCTGCGCTCGCCACAATGCTCTGTGTGCGAAGAAGCCGCTTCTTCGCCTCCGGGAGAATCGGCGAGCGGCAGCTTCCCAAAGGCGATGATGCAAGCTGCAGCACACAGGCACAGTGTGGGCAGCATTCAGACTCAGAGAAAACAGTACTTTACCACTCTCCTGCCTTTTCCATGGTTATTCTATTGGAAAAGAACGAGTTTTGGACAACTACCTTTCATTCTTGCCAAACTCTTTGCAGACCCCCGTGCAAGCTTTAGAACAAGATTTTGGATGTTTTCTTTCCTGGCAGAGTTTCTCCTTGCAAGATATGCTGGAAAAGCTTTTTGCTGAGTGTAGAGCGGCAAGACACGCAGAAGACGCAGATACGCAGCTCTCCGAAGCTAAGTGCCGGTCCCGGGCTTCTTTCGGCACAAACCGCTCTCAGGAGCTCCCTGCGCTCGCCACAATGCTCTGTGTGCGAAGCCGCTTCTTCGCCTCCGGGAGAATCGGCGAGCGGCAGCTTCCCAAAGGCGAAGATGCAAGCTGCAGCACACAGGCACAGTGTGGGCAGCATTCAGACTTTGAGAAAACAGTACTTTACCACTCTCCTGCCTTTTCCATGGTTATTCTATTGGAAAAGAACGAGTTTTGGACAACTACCTTTCATTCTTGCCAAACTCTTTGCAGACCCCCGTGCAAGCTTTAGAACAAGATTTTGGATGTTTTCTTTCCTGGCAGAGTTTCTCCTTGCAAGATATGCTGGAAAAGCTTTTTGCTGAGTGTAGAGCGGCAAGACACGCAGAAGACGCAGATACGCAGCTCTCCGAAGCTAAGTGCCGGTCCCGGGCTTCTTTCGGCACAAACCGCTCTCAGGAGCTCCCTGCGCTCGCCACAATGCTCTGTGTGCGAAGAAGCCGCTTCTTCGCCTCCGGGAGAATCGGCGAGCGGCAGCTTCCCAAAGGCGAAGATGCAAGCTGCAGCACACAGGCACAGTGTGGGCAGCCTTCAGACTTAGAGAAAACAGTACTTTACCACTCTCCTGCCTTTTCCATGGTTATTCTATTGGAAAAGAACGAGTTTTGGACAACTACCTTTCATTCTTGCCAAACTCTTTGCAGACCCCCGTGCAAGCTTTAGAACAAGATTTTGGATGTTTTCTTTCCTGGCAGAGTTTCTCCTTGCAAGATATGCTGGAAAAGCTTTTTGCTGAGTGTAGAGCGGCAAGACACGCAGAAGACGCAGATACGCAGCTCTCCGAAGCTAAGTGCCGGTCCCGGGCTTCTTTCGGCACAAACCGCTCTCAGGAGCTCCCTGCGCTCGCCACAATGCTCTGTGTGCGAAGCCGCTTCTTCGCCTCCGGGAGAATCGGCGAGCGGCAGCTTCCCAAAGGCGAAGATGCAAGCTGCAGCACACAGGCACAGTGTGGGCAGCATTCAGACTTTGAGAAAACAGTACTTTACCACTCTCCTGCCTTTTCCATGGTTATTCTATTGGAAAAGAACGAGTTTTGGACAACTACCTTTCATTCTTGCCAAACTCTTTGCAGACCCCCGTGCAAGCTTTAGAACAAGATTTTGGATGTTTTCTTTCCTGGCAGAGTTTCTCCTTGCAAGATATGCTGGAAAAGCTTTTTGCTGAGTGTAGAGCGGCAAGACACGCAGAAGACGCAGATACGCAGCTCTCCGAAGCTAAGTGCCGGTCCCGGGCTTCTTTCGGCACAAACCGCTCTCAGGAGCTCCCTGCGCTCGCCACAATGCTCTGTGTGCGAAGAAGCCGCTTCTTCGCCTCCGGGAGAATCGGCGAGCGGCAGCTTCCCAAAGGCGAAGATGCAAGCTGCAGCACACAGGCACAGTGTGGGCAGCCTTCAGACTTAGAGAAAACAGTACTTTACCACTCTCCTGCCTTTTCCATGGTTATTCTATTGGAAAAGAACGAGTTTTGGACAACTACCTTTCATTCTTGCCAAACTCTTTGCAGACCCCCGTGCAAGCTTTAGAACAAGATTTTGGATGTTTTCTTTCCTGGCAGAGTTTCTCCTTGCAAGATATGCTGGAAAAGCTTTTTGCTGAGTGTAGAGCGGCAAGACACGCAGAAGACGCAGATACGCAGCTCTCCGAAGCTAAGTGCCGGTCCCGGGCTTCTTTCGGCACAAACCGCTCTCAGGAGCTCCCTGCGCTCGCCACAATGCTCTGTGTGCGAAGAAGCCGCTTCTTCGCCTGCGGGAGAATCGGCGAGCGGCAGCTTGCCAAAGGCGAAGATGCAAGCTGCAGCACACAGGCACAGTGTGGGCAGCCTTCAGACTTCGAGAAAACAGTACTTTACCACTCTCCTGCCTTATCCATGGTTATTCTAGTGGAAAAGAACGAGTTTTGGACAACTACCTTTCATTCTTGCCAAACTCTTTGCAGACCCCCGTGCAAGCTTTAGAACAAGATTTTGGATGTTTTCTTTCCTGGCAGAGTTTCTCCTTGCAAGATATGCTGGAAAAGCTTTTTGCTGAGTGTAGAGCGGCAAGACACGCAGAAGACGCAGATACGCAGCTCTCCGAAGCTAAGTGCCGGTCCCGGGCTTCTTTCGGCACAAACCGCTCTCAGGAGCTCCCTGCGCTCGCCACAATGCTCTGTGTGCGAAGAAGCCGCTTCTTCGCCTCCGGGAGAATCGGCGAGCGGCAGCTTCCCAAAGGCGATGATGCAAGCTGCAGCACACAGGCACAGTGTGGGCAGCCTTCAGACTTAGAGAAAACGGTACTTTACCACTCTCCTGCCTTTTCCATGGTTATTCTATTGGAAAAGAACGAGTTTTGGACAACTACCTTTCATTCTTGCCAAACTCTTTGCAGACCCCCGTGCAAGCTTTAGAACAAGATTTTGGATGTTTTCTTTCCTGACAGAGTTTCTCCTTGCAAGATATGGTGGAAAAGCTTTTTGCTGAGTGTAGAGCGGCAAGACACGCAGAAGACGCAGATACGCAGCTCTCCGAAGCTAAGTGCCGGTCCCGGGCTTCTTTCGGCACAAACCGCTCTCAGGAGCTCCCTGCGCTCGCCACAATGCTCTGTGTGCGAAGAAGCCGCTTCTTCGCCTCCGGGAGAATCGGCGAGCGGCAGCTTCCCAAAGGCGAAGATGCAAGCTGCAGCACACAGGCACAGTGTGGGCAGCATTCAGACTCAGAGAAAACAGTACTTTACCACTCTCCTGCCTTTTCCATGGTTATTCTATTGGAAAAGAACGAGTTTTGGACAACTACCTTTCATTCTTGCCAAACTCTTTGCAGACCCCCGTGCAAGCTTTAGAACAAGATTTTGGATGTTTTCTTTCCTGGCAGAGTTTCTCCTTGCAAGATATGGTGGAAAAGCTTTTTGCTGAGTGTAGAGCGGCAAGACACGCAGAAGACGCAGATACGCAGCTCTCCGAAGCTAAGTGCCGGTCCCGGGCTTCTTTCGGCACAAACCGCTCTCAGGAGCTCCCTGCGCTCGCCACAATGCTCTGTGTGCGAAGAAGCCGCTTCTTCGCCTGCGGGAGAATCGGCGAGCGGCAGCTTCCCAAAGGCGAAGATGCAAGCTGCAGCACACAGGCACAGTGTGGGCAGCCTTCAGACTTCGAGAAAACGGTACTTTACCACTCTCCTGCCTTTTCCATGGTTATTCTATTGGAAAAGAACGAGTTTTGGACAACTACCTTTCATTCTTGCCAAACTCTTTGCAGACCCCCGTGCAAGCTTTAGAACAAGATTTTGGATGTTTTCTTTCCTGGCAGAGTTTCTCCTTGCAAGATATGGTGGAAAAGCTTTTTGCTGAGTGTAGAGCGGCAAGACACGCAGAAGACGCAGATACGCAGCTCTCCGAAGCTAAGTGCCGGTCCCGGGCTTCTTTCGGCACAAACCGCTCTCAGGAGCTCCCTGCGCTCGCCACAATGCTCTGTGTGCGAAGAAGCCGCTTCTTCGCCTCCGGGAGAATCGGCGAGCGGCAGCTTCCCAAAGGCGAAGATGCAAGCTGCAGCACACAGGCACAGTGTGGGCAGCCTTCAGACTTAGAGAAAACAGTACTTTACCACTCTCCTGCCTTTTCCATGGTTATTCTATTGGAAAAGAACGAGTTTTGGACAACTACCTTTCATTCTTGCCAAACTCTTTGCAGACCCCCGTGCAAGCTTTAGAACAAGATTTTGGATGTTTTCTTTCCTGGCAGAGTTTCTCCTTGCAAGATATGCTGGAAAAGCTTTTTGCTGAGTGTAGAGCGGCAAGACACGCAGAAGACGCAGGTACGCAGCTCTCCGAAGCTAAGTGCCGGTCCCGGGCTTCTTTCGGCACAAACCGCTCTCAGGAGCTCCCTGCGCTCGCCACAATGCTCTGTGTGCGAAGAAGCCGCTTCTTCGCCTGCGGGAGAATCGGCGAGCGGCAGCTTCCCAAAGGCGAAGATGCAAGCTGCAGCACACAGGCACAGTGTGGGCAGCCTTCAGACTTAGAGAAAACAGTACTTTACCACTCTCCTGCCTTTTCCATGGTTATTCTATTGGAAAAGAACGAGTTTTGGACAACTACCTTTCATTCTTGCCAAACTCTTTGCAGACCCCCGTGCAAGCTTTAGAACAAGTTTTTGGATGTTTTCTTTCCTGGCAGAGTTTCTCCTTGCAAGATATGGTGGAAAAGCTTTTTGCTGAGTGTAGAGCGGCAAGACACGCAGAAGACGCAGATACGCAGCTCTCCGAAGCTAAGTGCCGGTCCCGGGCTTCTTTCGGCACAAACCGCTCTCAGGAGCTCCCTGCGCTCGCCACAATGCTCTGTGTGCGAAGAAGCCGCTTCTTCGCCTCCGGGAGAATCGGCGAGCGGCAGCTTCCCAAAGGCGATGATGCAAGCTGCAGCACACAGGCACAGTGTGGGCAGCCTTCAGACTTAGAGAAAACGGTACTTTACCACTCTCCTGCCTTTTCCATGGTTATTCTATTGGAAAAGAACGAGTTTTGGACAACTACCTTTCATTCTTGCCAAACTCTTTGCAGACCCCCGTGCAAGCTTTAGAACAAGATTTTGGATGTTTTCTTTCCTGGCAGAGTTTCTCCTTGCAAGATATGCTGGAAAAGCTTTTTGCTGAGTGTAGAGTGGCAAGACACGCAGAAGACGCAGATACGCAGCTCTCCGAAGCTAAGTGCCGGTCCCGGGCTTCTTTCGGCACAAACCGCTCTCAGGAGCTCCCTGCGCTCGCCACAATGCTCTGTGTGCGAAGAAGCCGCTTCTTCGCCTCCGGGAGAATCGGCGAGCGGCAGCTTCCCAAAGGCGAAGATGCAAGCTGCAGCACACAGGCACAGTGTGGGCAGCATTCAGACTTCGAGAAAACAGTACTTTACCACTCTCCTGCCTTTTCCATGGTTATTCTATTGGAAAAGAACGAGTTTTGGACAACTACCTTTCATTCTTGCCAAACTCTTTGCAGACCCCCGTGCAAGCTTTAGAACAAGATTTTGGATGTTTTCTTTCCTGGCAGAGTTTCTCCTTGCAAGATATGCTGGAAAAGCTTTTTGCTGAGTGTAGAGCGGCAAGACACGCAGAAGACGCAGATACGCAGCTCTCCGAAGCTAAGTGCCGGTCCCGGGCTTCTTTCGGCACAAACCGCTCTCAGGAGCTCCCTGCGCTCGCCACAATGCTCTGTGTGCGAAGAAGCCGCTTCTTCGCCTCCGGGAGAATCGGCGAGCGGCAGCTTCCCAAAGGCGAAGATGCAAGCTGCAGCACACAGGCACAGTATGGGCAGCCTTCAGACTTAGAGAAAACAGTACTTTACCACTCTCCTGCCTTTTCCATGGTTATTCTATTGGAAAAGAACGAGTTTTGGACAACTACCTTTCATTCTTGCCAAACTCTTTGCAGACCCCCGTGCAAGCTTTAGAACAAGATTTTGGATGTTTTCTTTCCTGGCAGAGTTTCTCCTTGCAAGATATGCTGGAAAAGCTTTTTGCTGAGTGTAGAGCGGCAAGACACGCAGAAGACGCAGATACGCAGCTCTCCGAAGCTAAGTGCCGGTCCCGGGCTTCTTTCGGCACAAACCGCTCTCAGGAGCTCCCTGCGCTCGCCACAATGCTCTGTGTGCGAAGAAGCCGCTTCTTCGCCTCCGGGAGAATCGGCGAGCGGCAGCTTCCCAAAGGCGAAGATGCAAGCTGCAGCACACAGGCACAGTATGGGCAGCCTTCAGACTTAGAGAAAACAGTACTTTACCACTCTCCTGCCTTTTCCATGGTTATTCTATTGGAAAAGAACGAGTTTTGGACAACTACCTTTCATTCTTGCCAAACTCTTTGCAGACCCCCGTGCAAGCTTTAGAACAAGATTTTGGATGTTTTCTTTCCTGGCAGAGTTTCTCCTTGCAAGATATGGTGGAAAAGCTTTTTGCTGAGTGTAGAGCGGCAAGACACGCAGAAGACGCAGATACGCAGCTCTCCGAAGCTAAGTGCCGGTCCCGGGCTTCTTTCGGCACAAACCGCTCTCAGGAGCTCCCTGCGCTCGCCACAATGCTCTGTGTGCGAAGAAGCCGCTTCTTCGCCTCCGGGAGAATCGGCGAGCGGCAGCTTCCCAAAGGCGATGATGCAAGCTGCAGCACACAGGCACAGTGTGGGCAGCCTTCAGACTTCGAGAAAACAGTACTTTACCACTCTCCTGCCTTTTCCATGGTTATTCTATTGGAAAAGAACGAGTTTTGGACAACTACCTTTCATTCTTGCCAAACTCTTTGCAGACCCCCGTGCAAGCTTTAGAACAAGATTTTGGATGTTTTCTTTCCTGGCAGAGTTTCTCCTTGCAAGATATGCTGGAAAAGCTTTTTGCTGAGTGTAGAGCGGCAAGACACGCAGAAGACGCAGATACGCAGCTCTCCGAAGCTAAGTGCCGGTCCCGGGCTTCTTTCGGCACAAACCGCTCTCAGGAGCTCCCTGCGCTCGCCACAATGCTCTGTGTGCGAAGAAGCCGCTTCTTCGCCTGCGGGAGAATCGGCGAGCGGCAGCTTCCCAAAGGCGAAGATGCAAGCTGCAGCACACAGGCACAGTGTGGGCAGCCTTCAGACTTAGAGAAAACAGTACTTTACCACTCTCCTGCCTTTTCCATGGTTATTCTATTGGAAAAGAACGAGTTTTGGACAACTACCTTTCATTCTTGCCAAACTCTTTGCAGACCCCCGTGCAAGCTTTAGAACAAGATTTTGGATGTTTTCTTTCCTGGCAGAGTTTCTCCTTGCAAGATATGCTGGAAAAGCTTTTTGCTGAGTGTAGAGCGGCAAGACACGCAGAAGACGCAGATACGCAGCTCTCCGAAGCTAAGTGCCGGTCCCGGGCTTCTTTCGGCACAAACCGCTCTCAGGAGCTCCCTGCGCTCGCCACAATGCTCTGTGTGCGAAGAAGCCGCTTCTTCGCCTCCGGGAGAATCGGCGAGCGGCAGCTTCCCAAAGGCGATGATGCAAGCTGCAGCACACAGGCACAGTGTGGGCAGCCTTCAGACTTAGAGAAAACGGTACTTTACCACTCTCCTGCCTTTTCCATGGTTATTCTATTGGAAAAGAACGAGTTTTGGACAACTACCTTTCATTCTTGCCAAACTCTTTGCAGACCCCCGTGCAAGCTTTAGAACAAGATTTTGGATGTTTTCTTTCCTGGCAGAGTTTCTCCTTGCAAGATATGCTGGAAAAGCTTTTTGCTGAGTGTAGAGTGGCAAGACACGCAGAAGACGCAGATACGCAGCTCTCCGAAGCTAAGTGCCGGTCCCGGGCTTCTTTCGGCACAAACCGCTCTCAGGAGCTCCCTGCGCTCGCCACAATGCTCTGTGTGCGAAGAAGCCGCTTCTTCGCCTCCGGGAGAATCGGCGAGCGGCAGCTTCCCAAAGGCGAAGATGCAAGCTGCAGCACACAGGCACAGTGTGGGCAGCATTCAGACTTCGAGAAAACAGTACTTTACCACTCTCCTGCCTTTTCCATGGTTATTCTATTGGAAAAGAACGAGTTTTGGACAACTACCTTTCATTCTTGCCAAACTCTTTGCAGACCCCCGTGCAAGCTTTAGAACAAGATTTTGGATGTTTTCTTTCCTGGCAGAGTTTCTCCTTGCAAGATATGCTGGAAAAGCTTTTTGCTGAGTGTAGAGCGGCAAGACACGCAGAAGACGCAGATACGCAGCTCTCCGAAGCTAAGTGCCGGTCCCGGGCTTCTTTCGGCACAAACCGCTCTCAGGAGCTCCCTGCGCTCGCCACAATGCTCTGTGTGCGAAGAAGCCGCTTCTTCGCCTCCGGGAGAATCGGCGAGCGGCAGCTTCCCAAAGGCGAAGATGCAAGCTGCAGCACACAGGCACAGTATGGGCAGCCTTCAGACTTAGAGAAAACAGTACTTTACCACTCTCCTGCCTTTTCCATGGTTATTCTATTGGAAAAGAACGAGTTTTGGACAACTACCTTTCATTCTTGCCAAACTCTTTGCAGACCCCCGTGCAAGCTTTAGAACAAGATTTTGGATGTTTTCTTTCCTGGCAGAGTTTCTCCTTGCAAGATATGCTGGAAAAGCTTTTTGCTGAGTGTAGAGCGGCAAGACACGCAGAAGACGCAGATACGCAGCTCTCCGAAGCTAAGTGCCGGTCCCGGGCTTCTTTCGGCACAAACCGCTCTCAGGAGCTCCCTGCGCTCGCCACAATGCTCTGTGTGCGAAGAAGCCGCTTCTTCGCCTGCGGGAGAATCGGCGAGCGGCAGCTTCCCAAAGGCGAAGATGCAAGCTGCAGCACACAGGCACAGTGTGGGCAGCATTCAGACTCAGAGAAAACAGTACTTTACCACTCTCCTGCCTTTTCCATGGTTATTCTATTGGAAAAGAACGAGTTTTGGACAACTACCTTTCATTCTTGCCAAACTCTTTGCAGACCCCCGTGCAAGCTTTAGAACAAGATTTTGGATGTTTTCTTTCCTGGCAGAGTTTCTCCTTGCAAGATATGCTGGAAAAGCTTTTTGCTGAGTGTAGAGCGGCAAGACACGCAGAAGACGCAGATACGCAGCTCTCCGAAGCTAAGTGCCGGTCCCGGGCTTCTTTCGGCACAAACCGCTCTCAGGAGCTCCCTGCGCTCGCCACAATGCTCTGTGTGCGAAGAAGCCGCTTCTTCGCCTCCGGGAGAATCGGCGAGCGGCAGCTTCCCAAAGGCGAAGATGCAAGCTGCAGCACACAGGCACAGTGTGGGCAGCCTTCAGACTTAGAGAAAACAGTACTTTACCACTCTCCTGCCTTTTCCATGGTTATTCTATTGGAAAAGAACGAGTTTTGGACAACTACCTTTCATTCTTGCCAAACTCTTTGCAGACCCCCGTGCAAGCTTTAGAACAAGATTTTGGATGTTTTCTTTCCTGGCAGAGTTTCTCCTTGCAAGATATGGTGGAAAAGCTTTTGGCTGAGTGTAGAGCGGCAAGACACGCAGAAGACGCAGATACGCAGCTCTCCGAAGCTAAGTGCCGGTCCCGGGCTTCTTTCGGCACAAACCGCTCTCAGGAGCTCCCTGCGCTCGCCACAATGCTCTGTGTGCGAAGAAGCCGCTTCTTCGCCTGCGGGAGAATCGGCGAGCGGCAGCTTTCCAAAGGCGAAGATGCAAGCTGCAGCACACAGGCACAGTGTGGGCAGCCTTCAGACTTAGAGAAAACAGTACTTTACCACTCTCCTGCCTTTTCCATGGTTATTCTATTGGAAAAGAACGAGTTTTGGACAACTACCTTTCATTCTTGCCAAACTCTTTGCAGACCCCCGTGCAAGCTTTAGAACAAGATTTTGGATGTTTTCTTTCCTGGCAGAGTTTCTCCTTGCAAGATATGGTGGAAAAGCTTTTTGCTGAGTGTAGAGCGGCAAGACACGCAGAAGACGCAGATACGCAGCTCTCCGAAGCTAAGTGCCGGTCCCGGGCTTCTTTCGGCACAAACCGCTCTCAGGAGCTCCCTGCGCTCGCCACAATGCTCTGTGTGCGAAGAAGCCGCTTCTTCGCCTCCGGGAGAATCGGCGAGCGGCAGCTTCCCAAAGGCGAAGATGCAAGCTGCAGCACACAGGCACAGTGTGGGCAGCATTCAGACTCAGAGAAAACAGTACTTTACCACTCTCCTGCCTTTTCCATGGTTATTCTATTGGAAAAGAACGAGTTTTGGACAACTACCTTTCATTCTTGCCAAACTCTTTGCAGACCCCCGTGCAAGCTTTAGAACAAGATTTTGGATGTTTTCTTTCCTGGCAGAGTTTCTCCTTGCAAGATATGCTGGAAAAGCTTTTTGCTGAGTGTAGAGCGGCAAGACATGCAGAAGACGCAGATACGCAGCTCTCCGAAGCTAAGTGCCGGTCCCGGGCTTCTTTCGGCACAAACCGCTCTCAGGAGCTCCCTGCGCTCGCCACAATGCTCTGTGTGCGAAGAAGCCGCTTCTTCGCCTCCGGGAGAATCGGCGAGCGGCAGCTTCCCAAAGGCGAAGATGCAAGCTGCAGCACACAGGCACAGTGTGGGCAGCCTTCAGACTTAGAGAAAACAGTACTTTACCACTCTCCTGCCTTTTCCATGGTTATTCTATTGGAAAAGAACGAGTTTTGGACAACTACCTTTCATTCTTGCCAAACTCTTTGCAGACCCCCGTGCAAGCTTTAGAACAAGATTTTGGATGTTTTCTTTCCTGGCAGAGTTTCTCCTTGCAAGATATGCTGGAAAAGCTTTTTGCTGAGTGTAGAGCGGCAAGACACGCAGAAGACGCAGATACGCAGCTCTCCGAAGCTAAGTGCCGGTCCCGGGCTTCTTTCGGCACAAACCGCTCTCAGGAGCTCCCTGCGCTCGCCACAATGCTCTGTGTGCGAAGAAGCCGCTTCTTCGCCTCCGGGAGAATCGGCGAGCGGCAGCTTCCCAAAGGCGAAGATGCAAGCTGCAGCACACAGGCACAGTGTGGGCAGCCTTCAGACTTAGAGAAAACAGTACTTTACCACTCTCCTGCCTTTTCCATGGTTATTCTATTGGAAAAGAACGAGTTTTGGACAACTACCTTTCATTCTTGCCAAACTCTTTGCAGACCCCCGTGCAAGCTTTAGAACAAGATTTTGGATGTTTTCTTTCCTGGCAGAGTTTCTCCTTGCAAGATATGGTGGAAAAGCTTTTTGCTGAGTGTAGAGCGGCAAGACACGCAGAAGACGCAGATACGCAGCTCTCCGAAGCTAAGTGCCGGTCCCGGGCTTCTTTCGGCACAAACCGCTCTCAGGAGCTCCCTGCGCTCGCCACAATGCTCTGTGTGCGAAGAAGCCGCTTCTTCGCCTGCGGGAGAATCGGCGAGCGGCAGCTTCCCAAAGGCGAAGATGCAAGCTGCAGCACACAGGCACAGTGTGGGCAGCCTTCAGACTTAGAGAAAACAGTACTTTACCACTCTCCTGCCTTTTCCAGGGTTATTCTATTGGAAAAGAACGAGTTTTGGACAACTACCTTTCATTCTTGCCAAACTCTTTGCAGACCCCCGTGCAAGCTTTAGAACAAGATTTTGGATGTTTTCTTCCCTGGCAGAGTTTCTCCTTGCAAGATATGGTGGAAAAGCTTTTTGCTGAGTGTAGAGCGGCAAGACACGCAGAAGACGCAGATACGCAGCTCTCCGAAGCTAAGTGCCGGTCCCGGGCTTCTTTCGGCACAAACCGCTCTCAGGAGCTCCCTGCGCTCGCCACAATGCTCTGTGTGCGAAGAAGCCGCTTCTTCGCCTCCGGGAGAATCGGCGAGCGGCAGCTTCCCAAAGGCGAAGATGCAAGCTGCAGCACACAGGCACAGTGTGGGCAGCATTCAGACTCAGAGAAAACAGTACTTTACCACTCTCCTGCCTTTTCCATGGTTATTCTATTGGAAAAGAACGAGTTTTGGACAACTACCTTTCATTCTTGCCAAACTCTTTGCAGACCCCCGTGCAAGCTTTAGAACAAGATTTTGGATGTTTTCTTTCCTGGCAGAGTTTCTCCTTGCAAGATATGCTGGAAAAGCTTTTTGCTGAGTGTAGAGCGGCAAGACACGCAGAAGACGCAGATACGCAGCTCTCCGAAGCTAAGTGCCGGTCCCGGGCTTCTTTCGGCACAAACCGCTCTCAGGAGCTCCCTGCGCTCGCCACAATGCTCTGTGTGCGAAGAAGCCGCTTCTTCGCCTGCGGGAGAATCGGCGAGCGGCAGCTTCCCAAAGGCGAAGATGCAAGCTGCAGCACACAGGCACAGTGTGGGCAGCCTTCAGACTTAGAGAAAACAGTACTTTACCACTCTCCTGTCTTTTCCATGGTTATTCTATTGGAAAAGAACGAGTTTTGGACAACTACCTTTCATTCTTGCCAAACTCTTTGCAGACCCCCGTGCAAGCTTTAGAACAAGATTTTGGATGTTTTCTTTCCTGGCAGAGTTTCTCCTTGCAAGATATGCTGGAAAAGCTTTTTGCTGAGTGTAGAGCGGCAAGACACGCAGAAGACGCAGATACGCAGCTCTCCGAAGCTAAGTGCCGGTCCCGGGCTTCTTTCGGCACAAACCGCTCTCAGGAGCTCCCTGCGCTCGCCACAATGCTCTGTGTGCGAAGAAGCCGCTTCTTCGCCTGCGGGAGAATCGGCGAGCGGCAGCTTCCCAAAGGCGATGATGCAAGCTGCAGCACACAGGCACAGTGTGGGCAGCCTTCAGACTTAGAGAAAACAGTACTTTACCACTCTCCTGCCTTTTCCATGGTTATTCTATTGGAAAAGAACGAGTTTTGGACAACTACCTTTCATTCTTGCCAAACTCTTTGCAGACCCCCGTGCAAGCTTTAGAACAAGATTTTGGATGTTTTCTTTCCTGGCAGAGTTTCTCCTTGCAAGATATGGTGGAAAAGCTTTTTGCTGAGTGTAGAGCGGCAAGACACGCAGAAGACGCAGATACGCAGCTCTCCGAAGCTAAGTGCCGGTCCCGGGCTTCTTTCGGCACAAACCGCTCTCAGGAGCTCCCTGCGCTCGCCACAATGCTCTGTGTGCGAAGAAGCCGCTTCTTCGCCTCCGGGAGAATCGGCGAGCGGCAGCTTCCCAAAGGCGATGATGCAAGCTGCAGCACACAGGCACAGTGTGGGCAGCCTTCAGACTTAGAGAAAACAGTACTTTACCACTCTCCTGCCTTTTCCATGGTTATTCTATTGGAAAAGAACGAGTTTTGGACAACTACCTTTCATTCTTGCCAAACTCTTTGCAGACCCCCGTGCAAGCTTTAGAACAAGATTTTGGATGTTTTCTTTCCTGGCAGAGTTTCTCCTTGCAAGATATGGTGGAAAAGCTTTTTGCTGAGTGTAGAGCGGCAAGACACGCAGAAGACGCAGATACGCAGCTCTCCGAAGCTAAGTGCCGGTCCCGGGCTTCTTTCGGCACAAACCGCTCTCAGGAGCTCCCTGCGCTCGCCACAATGCTCTGTGTGCGAAGAAGCCGCTTCTTCGCCTCCGGGAGAATCGGCGAGCGGCAGCTTCCCAAAGGCGATGATGCAAGCTGCAGCACACAGGCACAGTGTGGGCAGCATTCAGACTCAGAGAAAACAGTACTTTACCACTCTCCTGCCTTTTCCATGGTTATTCTATTGGAAAAGAACGAGTTTTGGACAACTACCTTTCATTCTTGCCAAACTCTTTGCAGACCCCCGTGCAAGCTTTAGAACAAGATTTTGGATGTTTTCTTTCCTGGCAGAGTTTCTCCTTGCAAGATATGCTGGAAAAGCTTTTTGCTGAGTGTAGAGCGGCAAGACACGCAGAAGACGCAGATACGCAGCTCTCCGAAGCTAAGTGCCGGTCCCGGGCTTCTTTCGGCACAAACCGCTCTCAGGAGCTCCCTGCGCTCGCCACAATGCTCTGTGTGCGAAGCCGCTTCTTCGCCTCCGGGAGAATCGGCGAGCGGCAGCTTCCCAAAGGCGAAGATGCAAGCTGCAGCACACAGGCACAGTGTGGGCAGCATTCAGACTTTGAGAAAACAGTACTTTACCACTCTCCTGCCTTTTCCATGGTTATTCTATTGGAAAAGAACGAGTTTTGGACAACTACCTTTCATTCTTGCCAAACTCTTTGCAGACCCCCGTGCAAGCTTTAGAACAAGATTTTGGATGTTTTCTTTCCTGGCAGAGTTTCTCCTTGCAAGATATGCTGGAAAAGCTTTTTGCTGAGTGTAGAGCGGCAAGACACGCAGAAGACGCAGATACGCAGCTCTCCGAAGCTAAGTGCCGGTCCCGGGCTTCTTTCGGCACAAACCGCTCTCAGGAGCTCCCTGCGCTCGCCACAATGCTCTGTGTGCGAAGAAGCCGCTTCTTCGCCTCCGGGAGAATCGGCGAGCGGCAGCTTCCCAAAGGCGAAGATGCAAGCTGCAGCACACAGGCACAGTGTGGGCAGCCTTCAGACTTAGAGAAAACAGTACTTTACCACTCTCCTGCCTTTTCCATGGTTATTCTATTGGAAAAGAACGAGTTTTGGACAACTACCTTTCATTCTTGCCAAACTCTTTGCAGACCCCCGTGCAAGCTTTAGAACAAGATTTTGGATGTTTTCTTTCCTGGCAGAGTTTCTCCTTGCAAGATATGCTGGAAAAGCTTTTTGCTGAGTGTAGAGCGGCAAGACACGCAGAAGACGCAGATACGCAGCTCTCCGAAGCTAAGTGCCGGTCCCGGGCTTCTTTCGGCACAAACCGCTCTCAGGAGCTCCCTGCGCTCGCCACAATGCTCTGTGTGCGAAGAAGCCGCTTCTTCGCCTGCGGGAGAATCGGCGAGCGGCAGCTTGCCAAAGGCGAAGATGCAAGCTGCAGCACACAGGCACAGTGTGGGCAGCCTTCAGACTTCGAGAAAACAGTACTTTACCACTCTCCTGCCTTTTCCATGGTTATTCTAGTGGAAAAGAACGAGTTTTGGACAACTACCTTTCATTCTTGCCAAACTCTTTGCAGACCCCCGTGCAAGCTTTAGAACAAGATTTTGGATGTTTTCTTTCCTGGCAGAGTTTCTCCTTGCAAGATATGCTGGAAAAGCTTTTTGCTGAGTGTAGAGCGGCAAGACACGCAGAAGACGCAGATACGCAGCTCTCCGAAGCTAAGTGCCGGTCCCGGGCTTCTTTCGGCACAAACCGCTCTCAGGAGCTCCCTGCGCTCGCCACAATGCTCTGTGTGCGAAGAAGCCGCTTCTTCGCCTCCGGGAGAATCGGCGAGCGGCAGCTTCCCAAAGGCGATGATGCAAGCTGCAGCACACAGGCACAGTGTGGGCAGCCTTCAGACTTAGAGAAAACGGTACTTTACCACTCTCCTGCCTTTTCCATGGTTATTCTATTGGAAAAGAACGAGTTTTGGACAACTACCTTTCATTCTTGCCAAACTCTTTGCAGACCCCCGTGCAAGCTTTAGAACAAGATTTTGGATGTTTTCTTTCCTGACAGAGTTTCTCCTTGCAAGATATGGTGGAAAAGCTTTTTGCTGAGTGTAGAGCGGCAAGACACGCAGAAGACGCAGATACGCAGCTCTCCGAAGCTAAGTGCCGGTCCCGGGCTTCTTTCGGCACAAACCGCTCTCAGGAGCTCCCTGCGCTCGCCACAATGCTCTGTGTGCGAAGAAGCCGCTTCTTCGCCTCCGGGAGAATCGGCGAGCGGCAGCTTCCCAAAGGCGAAGATGCAAGCTGCAGCACACAGGCACAGTGTGGGCAGCATTCAGACTCAGAGAAAACAGTACTTTACCACTCTCCTGCCTTTTCCATGGTTATTCTATTGGAAAAGAACGAGTTTTGGACAACTACCTTTCATTCTTGCCAAACTCTTTGCAGACCCCCGTGCAAGCTTTAGAACAAGATTTTGGATGTTTTCTTTCCTGGCAGAGTTTCTCCTTGCAAGATATGGTGGAAAAGCTTTTTGCTGAGTGTAGAGCGGCAAGACACGCAGAAGACGCAGATACGCAGCTCTCCGAAGCTAAGTGCCGGTCCCGGGCTTCTTTCGGCACAAACCGCTCTCAGGAGCTCCCTGCGCTCGCCACAATGCTCTGTGTGCGAAGAAGCCGCTTCTTCGCCTCCGGGAGAATCGGCGAGCGGCAGCTTCCCAAAGGCGAAGATGCAAGCTGCAGCACACAGGCACAGTGTGGGCAGCCTTCAGACTTAGAGAAAACAGTACTTTACCACTCTCCTGCCTTTTCCATGGTTATTCTATTGGAAAAGAACGAGTTTTGGACAACTACCTTTCATTCTTGCCAAACTCTTTGCAGACCCCCGTGCAAGCTTTAGAACAAGATTTTGGATGTTTTCTTTCCTGGCAGAGTTTCTCCTTGCAAGATATGGTGGAAAAGCTTTTTGCTGAGTGTAGAGCGGCAAGACACGCAGAAGACGCAGATACGCAGCTCTCCGAAGCTAAGTGCCGGTCCCGGGCTTCTTTCGGCACAAACCGCTCTCAGGAGCTCCCTGCGCTCGCCACAATGCTCTGTGTGCGAAGAAGCCGCTTCTTCGCCTCCGGGAGAATCGGCGAGCGGCAGCTTCCCAAAGGCGATGATGCAAGCTGCAGCACACAGGCACAGTGTGGGCAGCCTTCAGACTTAGAGAAAACAGTACTTTACCACTCTCCTGCCTTTTCCATGGTTATTCTATTGGAAAAGAACGAGTTTTGGACAACTACCTTTCATTCTTGCCAAACTCTTTGCAGACCCCCGTGCAAGCTTTAGAACAAGATTTTGGATGTTTTCTTTCCTGGCAGAGTTTCTCCTTGCAAGATATGGTGGAAAAGCTTTTTGCTGAGTGTAGAGCGGCAAGACACGCAGAAGACGCAGATACGCAGCTCTCCGAAGCTAAGTGCCGGTCCCGGGCTTCTTTCGGCACAAACCGCTCTCAGGAGCTCCCTGCGCTCGCCACAATGCTCTGTGTGCGAAGAAGCCGCTTCTTCGCCTCCGGGAGAATCGGCGAGCGGCAGCTTCCCAAAGGCGATGATGCAAGCTGCAGCACACAGGCACAGTGTGGGCAGCATTCAGACTCAGAGAAAACAGTACTTTACCACTCTCCTGCCTTTTCCATGGTTATTCTATTGGAAAAGAACGAGTTTTGGACAACTACCTTTCATTCTTGCCAAACTCTTTGCAGACCCCCGTGCAAGCTTTAGAACAAGATTTTGGATGTTTTCTTTCCTGGCAGAGTTTCTCCTTGCAAGATATGCTGGAAAAGCTTTTTGCTGAGTGTAGAGCGGCAAGACACGCAGAAGACGCAGATACGCAGCTCTCCGAAGCTAAGTGCCGGTCCCGGGCTTCTTTCGGCACAAACCGCTCTCAGGAGCTCCCTGCGCTCGCCACAATGCTCTGTGTGCGAAGCCGCTTCTTCGCCTCCGGGAGAATCGGCGAGCGGCAGCTTCCCAAAGGCGAAGATGCAAGCTGCAGCACACAGGCACAGTGTGGGCAGCATTCAGACTTTGAGAAAACAGTACTTTACCACTCTCCTGCCTTTTCCATGGTTATTCTATTGGAAAAGAACGAGTTTTGGACAACTACCTTTCATTCTTGCCAAACTCTTTGCAGACCCCCGTGCAAGCTTTAGAACAAGATTTTGGATGTTTTCTTTCCTGGCAGAGTTTCTCCTTGCAAGATATGCTGGAAAAGCTTTTTGCTGAGTGTAGAGCGGCAAGACACGCAGAAGACGCAGATACGCAGCTCTCCGAAGCTAAGTGCCGGTCCCGGGCTTCTTTCGGCACAAACCGCTCTCAGGAGCTCCCTGCGCTCGCCACAATGCTCTGTGTGCGAAGAAGCCGCTTCTTCGCCTCCGGGAGAATCGGCGAGCGGCAGCTTCCCAAAGGCGAAGATGCAAGCTGCAGCACACAGGCACAGTGTGGGCAGCCTTCAGACTTAGAGAAAACAGTACTTTACCACTCTCCTGCCTTTTCCATGGTTATTCTATTGGAAAAGAACGAGTTTTGGACAACTACCTTTCATTCTTGCCAAACTCTTTGCAGACCCCCGTGCAAGCTTTAGAACAAGATTTTGGATGTTTTCTTTCCTGGCAGAGTTTCTCCTTGCAAGATATGCTGGAAAAGCTTTTTGCTGAGTGTAGAGCGGCAAGACACGCAGAAGACGCAGATACGCAGCTCTCCGAAGCTAAGTGCCGGTCCCGGGCTTCTTTCGGCACAAACCGCTCTCAGGAGCTCCCTGCGCTCGCCACAATGCTCTGTGTGCGAAGAAGCCGCTTCTTCGCCTGCGGGAGAATCGGCGAGCGGCAGCTTGCCAAAGGCGAAGATGCAAGCTGCAGCACACAGGCACAGTGTGGGCAGCCTTCAGACTTCGAGAAAACAGTACTTTACCACTCTCCTGCCTTTTCCATGGTTATTCTAGTGGAAAAGAACGAGTTTTGGACAACTACCTTTCATTCTTGCCAAACTCTTTGCAGACCCCCGTGCAAGCTTTAGAACAAGATTTTGGATGTTTTCTTTCCTGGCAGAGTTTCTCCTTGCAAGATATGCTGGAAAAGCTTTTTGCTGAGTGTAGAGCGGCAAGACACGCAGAAGACGCAGATACGCAGCTCTCCGAAGCTAAGTGCCGGTCCCGGGCTTCTTTCGGCACAAACCGCTCTCAGGAGCTCCCTGCGCTCGCCACAATGCTCTGTGTGCGAAGAAGCCGCTTCTTCGCCTCCGGGAGAATCGGCGAGCGGCAGCTTCCCAAAGGCGATGATGCAAGCTGCAGCACACAGGCACAGTGTGGGCAGCCTTCAGACTTAGAGAAAACGGTACTTTACCACTCTCCTGCCTTTTCCATGGTTATTCTATTGGAAAAGAACGAGTTTTGGACAACTACCTTTCATTCTTGCCAAACTCTTTGCAGACCCCCGTGCAAGCTTTAGAACAAGATTTTGGATGTTTTCTTTCCTGACAGAGTTTCTCCTTGCAAGATATGGTGGAAAAGCTTTTTGCTGAGTGTAGAGCGGCAAGACACGCAGAAGACGCAGATACGCAGCTCTCCGAAGCTAAGTGCCGGTCCCGGGCTTCTTTCGGCACAAACCGCTCTCAGGAGCTCCCTGCGCTCGCCACAATGCTCTGTGTGCGAAGAAGCCGCTTCTTCGCCTCCGGGAGAATCGGCGAGCGGCAGCTTCCCAAAGGCGAAGATGCAAGCTGCAGCACACAGGCACAGTGTGGGCAGCATTCAGACTCAGAGAAAACAGTACTTTACCACTCTCCTGCCTTTTCCATGGTTATTCTATTGGAAAAGAACGAGTTTTGGACAACTACCTTTCATTCTTGCCAAACTCTTTGCAGACCCCCGTGCAAGCTTTAGAACAAGATTTTGGATGTTTTCTTTCCTGGCAGAGTTTCTCCTTGCAAGATATGCTGGAAAAGCTTTTTGCTGAGTGTAGAGCGGCAAGACACGCAGAAGACGCAGATACGCAGCTCTCCGAAGCTAAGTGCCGGTCCCGGGCTTCTTTCGGCACAAACCGCTCTCAGGAGCTCCCTGCGCTCGCCACAATGCTCTGTGTGCGAAGAAGCCGCTTCTTCGCCTCCGGGAGAATCGGCGAGCGGCAGCTTCCCAAAGGCGAAGATGCAAGCTGCAGCACACAGGCACAGTGTGGGCAGCCTTCAGACTTAGAGAAAACAGTACTTTACCACTCTCCTGCCTTTTCCATGGTTATTCTATTGGAAAAGAACGAGTTTTGGACAACTACCTTTCATTCTTGCCAAACTCTTTGCAGACCCCCGTGCAAGCTTTAGAACAAGATTTTGGATGTTTTCTTTCCTGGCAGAGTTTCTCCTTGCAAGATATGGTGGAAAAGCTTTTTGCTGAGTGTAGAGCGGCAAGACACGCAGAAGACGCAGATACGCAGCTCTCCGAAGCTAAGTGCCGGTCCCGGGCTTCTTTCGGCACAAACCGCTCTCAGGAGCTCCCTGCGCTCGCCACAATGCTCTGTGTGCGAAGAAGCCGCTTCTTCGCCTCCGGGAGAATCGGCGAGCGGCAGCTTCCCAAAGGCGAAGATGCAAGCTGCAGCACACAGGCACAGTGTGGGCAGCCTTCAGACTTAGAGAAAACAGTACTTTACCACTCTCCTGCCTTTTCCATGGTTATTCTATTGGAAAAGAACGAGTTTTGGACAACTACCTTTCATTCTTGCCAAACTCTTTGCAGACCCCCGTGCAAGCTTTAGAACAAGATTTTGGATGTTTTCTTTCCTGGCAGAGTTTCTCCTTGCAAGATATGCTGGAAAAGCTTTTTGCTGAGTGTAGAGCGGCAAGACACGCAGAAGACGCAGGTACGCAGCTCTCCGAAGCTAAGTGCCGGTCCCGGGCTTCTTTCGGCACAAACCGCTCTCAGGAGCTCCCTGCGCTCGCCACAATGCTCTGTGTGCGAAGAAGCCGCTTCTTCGCCTGCGGGAGAATCGGCGAGCGGCAGCTTCCCAAAGGCGAAGATGCAAGCTGCAGCACACAGGCACAGTGTGGGCAGCCTTC